>NW_017670918.1:88033-255370 GCF_001879085.1 Nicotiana attenuata | reverse complement strand
CCAAAATTAATGAAAACATAATAAACAGTGATACAAAGTTAACAGAAAATGAGGAAAACATAACTAAAATATGATGTAGCTTCCTGTATGGGGGGGGGGGAGGGGGGGGGGAGGGAGGGGTGGAAGAAGAAAAAGAAGAAGAAGAAGAAACGTACATGGGGGAAGGGAACGAAAAAGAAGGGGGTTGTTTTGGGGGTGGGGGTGGGAGTGGGGAAGAAGAAGAAGAAACAGAAGGGGAGGAACGAGGGGGTTTGTTGGGGGGAGGGGGAGTGGGGAAGAAGAAAAAGAAACAGGAGGGTGGGGGGTGGGTGGGAAGAAGAAGAAGAAACAGGAGAGGGGGGACCGAAAATGGAGGAACAAAATGCTTTTTTCTTTTTTTTTTACTTATTTATTTTTTGTTCTTATTTTAATGATTTTTTCTTTTTATTTTAAATATTTTTAGTTCAAAATATTCATAGTCACGCTCATTATCCGCGTGAATTACACCCACTTTGTCCAGCTTAACCATTATTTTGCCATATGTACTTGGTCAACGGTCAGGGGGGTTTAAAATATAGATTTTGAACAAGTTAAAGTGTCTGGATGAAAAAAAGTGAAGTAGGAGGACCGGCATGACAAAATGACACAAGTATAGGTGCCATTTAGGCCATTCTGCCTTTATATTTTAAGGATACTAACAAACAAATTTGTCCGAAGTGTGCTTGATGAGACAAAGAGCAATAATGATAAGTAAAGTAGAATTAAGAACGGGGATAAAGAATTTCTTATAGATTGTCGACCTTTGATATAGCTACACAAGAACGTAACACAATCCCTCAAGGATATATCTGAAATGATAGTTTTGCTAAATGTTGTATAGAGTTAAGTGTGTGCAATCTTTAAGTGTGTGCCACAAGTGCATGTAGTAACATATTTATAGCTTATATGGGATGTTACCATTCCGAGTTTCACACCTACACATCGCGTACGTGGATAAGTGGTGGCGATATATGCGCTGGCCATAACTGTGAGAGTGTAATTGAGAGGGGGGGGGGGGGGGGTTCACGAATCTCAAGAAGATCTCGAGTATATCGGAGGGGGGGTCACAATTTAAAGAAACTTATTTTCTTATCTTTTTTAATTAGTAGTCTTTCTTAGAATTTTTCTTTTTGATTTTTCTTCTAGTTTATGCCTTTTAGTCTGAGAGATAGCATCAAAAAATCAAATTCCCTATAGACGAATCAAGAAAATCATTTACCATAGTGGAATCTATGATTTTTTTAGTTTCAGGAGCTTACCTGATTGTCCAACAGTCCATAGAGCATGGACTCTATTACAACCTGCCTTTCAGTCTTAAAGCTATTCTAAGACCTGAGACCTCTATCTATTCTTTGATTTATTAGAATCTATGTGGTGGTATATTTTAAATAGTATATCCATCTGAAACTCTTTAGCTTATATTTTTCTTGATCAGACATTTAGGTTCTCTGGACACACTAATATCCTGCATCATGTTACTAAGTCGACTGCGGTTAAAGTGTTGGCATGTTTGATGGTAAAGGTACTCTGCCAATTAGTGCGTATAGAAAAAGTCTGAATGTTAAACACTTATTCATCGCTTCATTCAGACAAAAGTTGGAAGGAATTTATTTTCTTTAAGAAAGAAAGTCTTATTTCTTTTTGTCATATCAGCTCATAGTTTTCGAGAGCTTGGGACTTGCTGAAAGATACTGCATGTACAGGTGAAGCAAATCTTTGGTGGTAGTTATTTTTATTTTGGGAAACCTCAAAATAATGCTTTCTTGTGGAAGTTGAATGTCACGACCTGTGGCGAAGCTAGAAAATTCAATAAGGGTGTTCAAATTTAGAACATTCTTTGCCAGTGGGCTATGCAAGGGTGTTCAAAGTTTATTTTTAATCAATAACAAGTAATATTTTACTTTATACGTAGTATAATTTTTCAGCGAAGAGTGGTCAGCTGACCACCCTTGGACCAACATAGCTTCGCCCCTGGTCACGACCCAAATCCCACCATGGGGGTCGTAATGATACTTAGTCTCTAAAACTAGGTAAGCCGATCACTTATAAATTTTTAAATTATTTAAGACATGATATAAAGAAGCAGAATTAATATAAATGCGTAAATAAAGCTGATACAAGTCAACACGGCAATAATCAAAACATATTCCCAGAACTAGGTAGTACAGAGTCACGAACTCTAACTGAATACATAGAAATATCCCAAAATACAACACTGTTTGAACAACATAAACAACAGAAAGGAAATATAGAGGTTGACTCCGAGGCCTATGGTCAGATCATGTTGGGATACCTTGAAGTCTCTATGTACAGAAAGCCTCACTGACGATCAGCCCGATACTGGCCTAGATCTGCAAAAAAAATATACAGAAGCGTAAGTATCAAGACTACCTCAGTGAAGTAGTGACAAGGTTCAAGTCATATGATACTCACTAGACAAACAACCTTTGCAGTGAATATATCAAAGAAACTGACAACAGAAATATAACTGAAAACAACAACAATCTCTTTAGAACGTGTAATAACAACTCAGTGTAGCAAAACTCATCTTTGACGACAAATATCAAATAGAGGTGATACATGTGATTATCAAATACAACCATTAACTCATATAAATGCAAAACGGAAACTTTTAGAAAAAATTGTATAAATAAAATATCAACTCCATCTCATCACAATCACAACAACAAGAATAACACCCCGAAATATTACATAATATCATCAACAATGCCATCCTTATTTCGCCGCATATCCACATAACAATGAAATGCCTCCCTTATTTCGCTGCATGCGCATATAGCCACCCTTATTTCGCCATGTGTGCAACCCCAGATAACGCCACCCTTATTTCGCCCCCAACGCGCAGAACAATAGACACAATTGCACGGCAAAAACCTCGTGCTGACACCCCCATCAATCCGATCAACATGTCCACAAGTGCCATAATACCACAAAAATGAACCAAGTGCAACAATATCACAAATAATGATACCAAAATTTCACCAAAATATAAGTTCACGACCTTCACCAATAGGGCACAAGGACATAACAATAATCATAAAAGCAGAGAGGTGTTCAACAAATTAAAGCACGACTATGACTAAATCAATATAACGATCAAAACTAAATTGTCATAAAGTGGTCTCAACATTTTTCATACAAAGTTTCATTATCACATTAAGGCATATTAATAGCCCACGGTCAATTCCGGTCAAAACCATTGTAGTATACATATACCCGCTCGTCACCTCATGTACACGTTACTTTACACATCATGAAAATCAAAAAATTAGAGCTACTACCTAAGAGGTTTTCCCCCACACAAGGTTAGGCAAGATACTTACCTCAAACAAGTTAACTCAATACACTAAGAAGCCCTTTCCGCGTGAATCAACCTCCGGACGGTTTGAATCTAGCCAAAAAAACTTAATATATCAATAGAAGCTATAGAAAATAACCCCAAACTATAAAGTATCGATCTTGAACAAAAATCAAAAAGCCAACTCAAAACGTCCACCCGAGTTCGCCTCCCGAAACCCGACAACAACAACAACAACAACAAACCCATTATAGTCCCACAAGTAGGGTATGGGGAGGGTAGAGTGCATGCAGACTATACCCCTGCCTCCTGAAACCCGACAAAAATCAAAAATTCCAAATACTCATTCGAATACGAGTCCAACCATACCAATTTCATCCAAACCGACGTCTTCAAATTACCAATTTATTTTTAGAAAAGTTTTTACTAAAATTCTCGATTTCTTCACTTAGATTCATCAATCAAACACTAAAATCGAGATTGAAATCATGAACAAATCCGAATAAAAAATATTTACCCCAATCCAAATCGTGAAAATCCCCTCCAAAATCGCCAAGTCCGAGCTCTATAACTCAAAATGTGATCAAATAACCAAAACCCTTGAAATAGAGTACTTATGTGGTCTGCTCGCGTAGACACATCGCGATCGCAGAACAACCTTCACGATCGCCAAACAACCTTCGCGATCGCGAAGAACAACTCATCTAGCTGCTGCCCCCTTCTTCGCGAACGCGACTTCCCGGTCGCGAATGCGATGCCTAACTCACTGCGCCTACGCGAACGCGAATGCCAAAAGCCTGATGCCCAGCCAATGTTCCCTTCTAAGCGAACGCGGCTCCCTGCTTGCGATCGTGAAGGCCACTACCAACCCAAGCTATGAAAACACGGGCATCACTTCGCGAGTGTGAAAAATAAATTTGCTTGCCACCAAATACTCTACGCGAACGCGACCCCCTTGTCGCGATCGCGATGAACAAAACCAGACACCAGCATTAGTAGTCCAAAACAAGAGAGAAATGGTCTGAAACCCATCTGAAACACACTCGAGGCCCCCGAGATGCCATCCAATTACACCAATCAATCCCAAAATATAACACGAACCTACTCGAGGCGTCAAGTAATACCAAGCAACATTAAAACTACGAATCGCACCTCAATTCAAGCCTAATGAACTAATAAAATTTAATCTTCCAAACCTCATACCAAACCACATCAAATCAACTCAAAATGACTTCAAAATTTACATGCAAGTCCCAAATGACACAATGGACCTATTCCAATTTTCAAAACTCCAATCCGGACCTGATATCAACAAAGTCAAGCCTAGATCAAACCTAGCAACCTTCCAAACCTTCAACTTTTTAACTTTTGCCAATTCAAGCCAAAACAACCTAGGAACCCCAAAATTCAAATCCGGACACACGCCTAAGTCCAAAATCATCATACAAGCTATTGGGACCATCAAAATACCATTCTAGAGTCGTCTACACAAAAGTCAAACTCCGGTCAACTCTTACAACTTAAGCCTCTTACCAAGGGACTATACGTCCCAAATCAAACTAAAACATTCTTGAAATCATACCAACCATTGCCGCAAGTTACCTAACCACAAATACACGTGTGCAAATCATCAAATAGGGGAAGAGGGATATAATGCTCAAAATGACCGGCCGGGTCGTAATAATCTTCCCCTCTTAAACAAACGTTTCATCCTCAAACGAGTATAAAGATATACGTGAAGCGCAAAAAAGGTGAGGATATTGGCCCCGCATATCATGCTCGGTCTCCTAAGTTGCCTCCCTAACCGGTTGAACTATCCAGTGAACCTTTACCGATGCAATGCTCTTTGATCTCAACTTTTGGACCTACCTGTCCAAAATAGCCACCGACTCCTCAATATAGGTCAAATCCTTGTCTAATTGCATTGAGCTAATATCTAACACATGTGACGGATCACTATATACTTATGAGCAATTAAACATGGAACGCCGGGTGAACTCCTGCTAAGCTAGGTGGCAATGCAAGTCTGTAGGCCACCTCCCAACCTCTCTAAAGAACCTCAAAAGGACCAATATACCGAGGGCTTAACTTGCCCTTCTTCCCGAACCTCATCACACCCTTCATGGGCGAAACTATGAGTACAACCCTCTCATCCACCATGAATGCCACATCACGAGTCCTCCTATCAGCATAACTCTTTTGCTTGGACTACGCTTTACGAAGCCGCTCCTGGATAACCTTAACCTTCTCCAAGGCATCACAGACCAAATCAATGCCCAACAACCTAGCCTTCCCAGGCTTAAACTAACCCCCCGGAGAACGACATCGCCTCCCATATAAGGCCTCGTAAGGAGCCATTTGGATACTCGTCTGATAGTTGTTGCAGGAGAACACTATTAGCGATAGAAACTAATCCCATGGACCCCCAGAATCAATAACACTGGAACGTAACATGTCCTCCAAGATGTGAATAGTGTGCTCGGACTACCCATCTATCTGTGGATGAAATGTTGTACTCAGCTGGAATTGTGTGCCCAACCCACGGTGCACAACTCTCCAAAAATTCAATATGAACTATGTGGCCCCATCAGAGATAATATACACTAGCACATCATGAAGGCGAACAATCTCATGAAGATAAATCCAAGCCAGCTGCTCTGATGAGTAGGTAGTCACGATTGGAATAAAATGTGTAGACTTAGTCAGTCTGTCCACAATGACCCACTACATCGAATCTCCTCAAGGTCCATGAAAGTCCAACTACAAAATCCATAGAGATACGCTCCCACTTTCATTTTGGAATATCAAGTATTTCAAGCAAACCACCCGGTCTATGATACTCGTACATAACCTACTGACAGTTCAAACACTGAGACACATACTCCACATTATCCTTCTTAATCTTCCACCATTGATAGTGCTGCCCCAAATCATGGTACATCTTCCGACACCTAGATGATTGGAATATCGCGAACTATGGGCCTCCTCTAGAATCAATTCTCGCAACACGTCCATATTTGGAACACATATCCGACCCTGCAGCCTCAAGACCCTATCTTCCCCAATAGTAACCTCCTTAGTATCACTGTACTGCACCATGTCCTTTAGGATATATCATCATATTGACGTGCCTTGATGCGCTTAAACAAAGAAGACTGTGAAACTACGCAAGCAATAACCCGACTAGGCTCCGAAACATCCAACCTCACGAATCTGTTGGCCAAAGCCTGAATATCCAAAGCTAAGGATCTGTCCCCATAAAAGAAAGACTACCCATGCTCTCAGCCTTCCGACTCAAAGCGTCGGCCACCACATTGGCCTTCTCAGGATGATAAAGAATGATGATATCATAGTCCTTTAGTAGCTCTAACCACCTCCGTTGCCTCAAGTTCAGATCCTTTTGCTTGATAAGCGCTGGAGACTCCTATGATCTGTGAACACCTCACAAGACACGCCGTAGAGATGATGTCTCCAAATCTTGGGCGCATGAACAATGGCTTCCAACTCTAAATCGTGCACTAGGTAGTTATTCTCATGGGGTTTCAACTAACGCGAAGCATAAGCAATCTTTCTACCCTCATGCATCAACACGCACCCAATGCCAATCCATGAAGCATCACAATAGACTATATAAGAACCCGATATTGAAGGCAAACCAGAGCTGGAGCTATAGTCAAGGCAGTCTTGAGCTTCTGAAAGCTCTCCTCACACTCATCCGACCACCCGAATGGGGCATCCTTCTGAGTTAATCTAGTCAAAAGTGCTGCTATAGAAGAAAATCCCTCCACAAAAGCGATAATACCCAGCCAACCCAAGAAAACTCCGGATCTAAGTAGTAGTAGAAGGTCGGGGCCAACTCTGAACTGCCTCAATCTTCTTTGAATCCACCTTAATCCCCTCACTAGACACCACGTGGCCTAAGAATGCCACTAAATCAAGCCAAAACTCGTCCTTAGAGAATTTAGCATATAGCTTCTTCTCCCTCAACGTCTGGATCACGATTCTCAAGTGCTGCTCATAAGCTTCCCGACTGCGAGAATACACCAATATATCATCAATAAACACGATGATGAAGGAATCAAGATACAGCTGAACCACACTGTTCATCAAGTGCATAAAGGCTATTGGGTCATTGGTTAGCCCAAAAGACATCACCAAAAACACATAGTGACCATAACGAGTCCTGAAAGCTATTTTCGGAATATCTGAAGCCCGGATCTTCAGCTAATGGTACCTCGATCTCAAATCAATTTTCAAGAATACCCTAGCACCCTGAAGCTGATCATACAAATCATCATTACGCGATAGTGGGTACTTGTTCTTAATAGTAACCTTATTCAGCTGCCTGTAGTCAATACACATCCTCATCGAACCATCTTTCTTCTTCACAAACCTCGGTCAAACCTAGCAACCTTCCAAACCTTTAACTTTCCAACTTTCGCCAATTCAAGCCAAAACAACCTATGATCCTCCAAATTCAAATTCGGACATACGCCTAAGTCTAAAATAACTATACGAGGCTATTGGTACCATCAAATACTCTTTTTGATTAGTCTACCTAAAAGTCAAACTCTTGTCAACTATTACAACTTAAGCCTCCAACTAAGGGACTAAATGTCCCAAATCAAACCAAAACCTTCCCGAAACCAAATCAACCATCCCCGTAAGTCACGTAACCACAAATATACGTGTGCAAAGGATCAAATAGGATAAACAGGGGCTAAAATTCTCAAAATGACCGTCTGGATCATTACATTAAACAAGAATCAAGTAAATCAGAGTGTTCTTACTTGGGGCACATTCATATATGCTATAACAGGAAACCTTCATATAATAAACTTGTGTATGCTTTCTTGATAAAGTTTAAGGTAAGATAAGTATGGAGTAATAGACTCTCGTTAATTGGAGCATACTTAGGGATGTGATTATAGGAATATACTGGTAAAAAATAGCCTTTTCACGTTGTCTAATTGAGTCCAAAACTGTGTCAAATATATTAGAGGATCATAGAGAAGTTGAAGTCAGATATCAGTCAAAGTTGATGGTTAATCAGTGCCGGTAATATTGGCGTCATAACTATTAGTACATGAATCACTTGTAACGAAATCATTCATGAGCCAGCATAGAGAATATTTTGTGGATACAGGAAAAAAGAGAATCAGTCAACCCCGAATAAAGTGGGTTTAGTATAACTCCTTGATCAGTTACATACTCTTAGCGTAGGGAGTAGAACATATAATTAATGGATGTAACGAGTGTGCACAATATTAATTAGAGGAGCGGTTACAAATAATTTTATTATTTAAATCCCTCACTGCCTTGCTTTGTCACCCATCTGAAAAATTATTCTTTTACTCTCTAATCACAATATTATATTTCTGGTGGGTCAAGCATAAAGAGGTAAGAAAGAAAAGATACTCAGATCAATAAGATTTCTCTTTTCTTTTACTTAATTATTATTTGATTTCGTTATTCATTATTTCCAATATTTTTTATCATTCATATTTGAGAAAGTATTTCAAATCGATTATTGGCCCTAAAACATAAATTTTATTGATTTGATCTATTAGACTAATTTTAGGTTAAACAGTTTAGTGCCAACCGTGGGACCTAAACAATCATTCATTTTTCTCCTAATATTTTTGTTGTTTTCACTTATGTTCAATAAAATTTCTTTGATTTACATTTTCTAGAAAAAATTAAGCCCGGATATATAACCTTACTAACTAGAATATAGATCAAGTTAATATTGCCGGTCAGTAGGTAGGCTAAGGTGCGACGGCAAAGGACATGCCACTTGCTCTATAAAATTGTACGCCCGAGACCTCCCCACATCATTCACGAGAAATTTACCAGTTAGCTTTACTAATAGGGATGAGGAAGAACCGGGACTAGAGGATGAACTGAAAAGTTATATCACTCAGCAAAAGCAGTGGAACAATTAGATCAAGGAAATGTTGAGGGCTTTAACTGATAATGTGACAATCAAAACTCTAACTCTATAACCAAGAGCTAATCTAGTCATGGAAATTCCCAATTCGAGACTTGGAAATTCCAAAATTAGGGAGTTACCAAATAGTTCCAAAGAAGATGGTTCAAGTATGCCGTGTAATTTTGATTTATAAAATTTAGTTCTAACTTTATAGAAACAGATCAAGGAACGAAACAAAAGGATAGAGCAGATCCCATGTGTCATGCCCTTAATCAAAGGTATAGACATGGACAAGTATTCTCAGTAGCCTTGTAAGCCTAGTGCAACACCGTTGTCAATCGTAAAAAAGTTCAAAATGCCTGATATTCCCAAATACGATGGCACTTCAGATCCACGAGATCACGTGATAGCATTCACTATGGGAGTCAAAGGCAACGACTTGACTAAGTAGGAAATTGAGTCGTTGTTGGAGAAGAAATTTGGGGAAACTCTCACTAAAGAGGTGGTAACATGGTATTCTCTTCTTCCTGATAATTCAATTGATTCGTTTGTTGAACTTGTAGATGCTTCCATTAAAGCCCATTTCGGGGCACAAAAGGTAGAAAAATCAATGGAAGACATGTTTAAAATACAACAAGAAAGTACTGAATTATTTAGAAAATTCATGGATCGATTCTAAAGGAAAAGGATGCTCTTGGCATCTGTCCCTGATATTGGGCAGCAATAGCTCTCACAAAGAATTGAACAGAAGAAGCGTGGAGGCTATGAGAAGGTTAAAGGAAAGTCTTCGAGAATTTCCTCTAACTACATGAAACTATGTTTATAACCGCTATAGTACAAAGCTTCGAATAGAGAAAGATATTGTGGTTTAATCAAAAGTTAGAAGCAGGTTTAGTGAATGAATAGAAGGAATCCCTAGGAGGTCAAAATCCGATCGCAAAAGTTTAAGGAATCGATATGAGCCATATAATGATCCATCTCAACATGACCACGATCGAAAGCTAGAGCCAGCATGGGTTAAAACTCAGTGATTACCATTCCAGGTCGAAGCTGGAAGATTACACCTTTAGTGTAAGTACTGTTATGTCGAGAAAGAGGCAAACCCGAAAATAAAGAAGATAAAGAACACCAAATTTTAACGTGGAAAATCCTTCAAATCAAAGGTAAAAATCACGGGATCACAAAGATCCAAAAAGCTCCACTATAACAATAAGAGGGTTACAAAAGTTCTCCAAATTGGCTACACAACAAGTTCCAAATATGGAGCAACAATAGCAACAACTAATCAATTGAAGAAAGAGGAGAATCCACAAAAATGAAGCTGTTGTTCGAGGCTCAAAATCAGATGCTACGAGCCTCCAAATCCGATGTCCACCGTTCAAATCAAATACCAAGATATTACGAACACTCAGTCAAAATTTCAGCCCGATCAAACGGTTAACGAATCGGAAAACGTGATTTGAAGTTGGCTGGTCGAAATAAAAATCTGCAGCAAAACAAATACTTTTCTTCTCTCTTCTCTCTTGACGAAAGCTCTCTCAAAAACCACTCTTATGTGCTTAAGTCTTTCAAAGACTTGTATCAATGAGCATAGAATAATTTTCCGAGGTTTTCCTATTTATAGATCATTAGTGGTGCTTTCTCTTAAATCCAAAACCAACTCTAAATAGGAACAAAAACCGAATCCAATTCTGAATAGGAATGGAAACCAAAAGAGAATAGGATTAGGCTATTGGGCCTTTTGCTGGACAACATGGGCATGTGTCTAACAAACTCCCCCTCCAGCCAAGGGGCCAATGTGTCTTCAAGTAGAGGAACTATTGACAGGCTTCATGCCTGCCAATTTTCTGCAAAACGCATGCTTATCTGCAAGCTTAACTACGAAATCCTCAGGCTGCTCCATATAAATCTCCTCATCTAAATCACCATGAAGAAAAGCAGTCTTGACATTCATCTGCTCAATCTCTAAATCTAGACTTGCGGCTAAGCCTAGAACCACACGAACAGAAGACATCTTCACAATAGGGGAGAAAATTTCATCAAAGTCAACTCCCTTATTCTGGCCAAAACCTTTAACAACTAACCTTGCCTTGTATCTAGGCGCAGAGGTATGGTTATCTTGCTTTATTCTGAATATCCATTTGTTAGATAAAGCTCTCTTACCTTTCGGCAATTTCACTAACTCATATGTGCCATTCTCATAGAGTGACTTCATCTCATCTTCCATGGCTTCAATCCACTGATCTTTGTGAGTATCTTGCATGGCTTCATCATAATTCTCAGGTTCTCCCATCTCAGTCAAAAGTACATACTCATCAGGAGGATAGCGCATGGATTTTTGCTTCTCCCTTGTACATCTTCTAAGAGAGGTTTCAGGAGCATTCGAAGTAGTTACCTGAGCAGGAATTGGTTGCTGATCAACCAAAACTTCATCAACTGGAGCATCCATAATATCTACACCATGATGATCATTTTGATCTTGATCACTATCTCCATCGTTGTCTTGGGTTCCTTCATGTGCAATAGGTGCCTTAGCAATTGAAACTGGATCAATATCAACTAAGCTCTCATTACTCTGAGAATATATCTTCTCAGCTTTGTCAATATCTTCAATAGTTTGGTCTTCAAAGAATATTGCATCACGACTTCTAATAAGTTTATTGTCAACTGGATCATAAAAACGATACCCAAACTCATCTTGACCATAGCCGATAAAGATGCACTACTTAGTTTTGACATCCAGTTTCGATCTCTCATCTTTAGGAACATGCACGCAAGCTTTACACCCAAAAACTCTCAGGTGATCATAAGAAACATCTTTGGCAAACCAAACTATGTCTGGGACATCACCATCCAAAGCAATAGCAGGAGACAAATTGATAAAATAGGCAACAGTGTTAAGTGCTTCCGCCCAAAATGTATTTAGAAGTTTAGCCTCTCAAAGCAAGCATCTAACTCTCTCAACTAGAGTTCTATTCATCCTCTCTGCCAAACCATTAAATTGAGGCGTCTTGGGCGGAGTTTTCTGATGATGAATTCCTTGTTCCTTGCAATAGTTATCAAAGGGACCACAATATTCACCACCATTGTCAGTGTGAATACATTTTAATTTCTTCCCGTCTGTCTCTCAGCTAAGGCCTGAAATTCCTTAAACACGCCAAGTGCTTGATCTTTAGATTTCAAAGGATACAAACAGAGCTTACGAGAATGATCATCAATGAAGGTCACAAAGTAAAGTGCACCACCTTTTGACTTTACTTTAAAAGGACCACAAAAATCAGAGTGTACTAGCTCCAATAAATCGGGCTTTCTTGAGGGAGGATGGCTATGAAAGGAAACCCTTTTCTGTTTGCCATCTAAACAATGTATACACCTTTTCAGCTTTGCTTGTTTCACTCCAGAAAGCAAACTTTTCTTAGCCAAACACGTAATCCCCCTAAAGCTCATATGACTCAATCTTTTGTGCCACAATTATGATAAAGTATCACCTTCCACCAGATTTATTGAGTCATTAAGAATAGAGCCCTGTGTCACATATAAATAACCAGACTTGACTCCGCGAGCCACTACTAACGAGCCCTTCGTGAGCTTCCATTGGACATTAAATAGGGCATTATGGTAACCTTCATCGTCTAATCTTCCTGCGGAGATCAAATTGAAAGGAAAGTTTGGAGCATGCTTGACATCTTGAAGAACTAACGTTGAACCATTATTAGTTTTCAAACAAACTGTGCCAACACCAAACACCTTAACTTCACTGGCATTGCCCATCTTTAACACTCCAGAATCAACAGAAGAAAAAAAATCTTTTCTTGGTGTGACATGTGAGGTAGCTCCAGAATCTACTATCCAGCTCGTCTCATGGGATACCAAATTGATGAAATTTTCATCATAAGCAAAAAGAAAGTCATCTCGAACAATAGCTGCAACATTGTTCTCGTTATTTTCAACTTTCTTTCCTTCTTTAGTGTCTTGCAACAACTTGCAGCAAAATATTTTGATGTCCTTTCTTGCCATAGTGGTTGCATGTAATATTATGGTATGTGGACCTTGACTTACTTCTACTTTTACCTCTATTCCTTGAGCCTCTTGTTCTATCTTTCCCCCGGTCTTCTGTAACCAAGATATCTGCTTGTGAGGACACACCCTGAGATTTTCTCCTTACTTCCTCGTTCAATACACCACTCTTGGCATATTCCATGGTCACCTTACCTCTAGGAACTGAATTTGTCAAAGAAACACGAAGAGTTTCCCAAGAGTCTGGTAAAGTATTAAGAAGCCAAAGTCCTTGTATCTCATCATCAAAATTAACTCCCATTCCAGACAGCTGATCAAGGACGCCCTGAAAATCATTTATGTGATCAAGGATAGGGTTGCCTTCCTTGTATTTGAAGGTCATCAATTGCTTTAGCAGGAACAATTTGTTGTTCCCGGTTTTTGAAGCATAAAGAGTCTCTAGCTTTTCCCACAATGATCTCGCATGTATCTCGTTCACGATATGATTGCGAACATTATCTTCAACCCATTGTCGTATATATCCGCATACTTATTGGTGCTCGAAATCCCAATCTTTATCGGATATACTCTCGGGTTTATGAGCTGAAAAAAATGGGTAGATGCATCTTCTTCATGAACAACAAGTCTTTCATCTTGCTTCTCCAAAGATTATAATTTCTCCCATTTAAACATACCATCTTGCTCATATTAGCCTCCATTCCGTAACAACCTGGATAAATAACCAAGGCTCTGATACCACTATTATGTCGAGAAAGAGGCAAACCCAAAAATAAAGAAGATAAAGAACACCAAATTTTAACGTGGAAAACCCTTCAAATTGAAGGTAAAAACCACTGGATCACAAAGATCCAAAAAGCTCCACTATAACAATAAGAGGGTTACAAAAGTTCTCCAAATTGGCTACACAACAAGTGCCAAACACGTAGCAACAATAGCAACAAGAGCAACAACTAATCAATTGAAGAAAGAGGAGAATCCACAAAAACGAAGCTGCTGTTCGAGGCTCAAAATCAGATTCTACCAGCCTGCAAATCCGATCTCTGCCGTTCAAATCCAGGTCCAAGATGTTGCAAACATTCTGTCAAAATTTCAGCCCGATCCAACGGTTAAGGAATCAGATAACGTGATTTGAAGTTAGCTGGTCAGAATAAAAATCTGTAGCAAAACAAATACTTTTCTTCTCTCTTCTCTCTTGACGAAAGCTCTCTCAAAAATCACTCTTATGTGCTTAAGTCTTTCAAAGACTTGTATCAATGAGCATAGAATAATTCTCCAAGGTTGTCCTTTTTATAGATCATGAGTGGTGCATTCTCTTAAAGCCAAAACCAACTCTAAATAGGAACAAAAACCGAATCCAATTCCGAATAGGAATGGAAACCAAAAGAGAATAGGATTAGGCCATTAGGCCTTTGGCTGGACAACATGGGCATGTGCCCAACAAGTACTTCCGAGCCGGTAGCAGTGTTAAGAGCTATGGGGTATAAGGCAAGATGGCCCAAGAAAATGAGATCAGATCCCAACAAACAGAGTCAGTAATTTTAGTACAAATTCCATAATGATCATGGCCATAGAACAACATGTTATCGTATTTTTCAAAATAAAGTTAGTTATCTCTTGAAAAAGGGTTATCTTAGTGAGTTGCTCAGTGAGAAATTTAAACATACTTACATGAAGAATAGGATAAACGAAGAGCCAGCTAGGCCTCCTTTGCCAAAAAGGACAATAAATGTCATAACCGGGGGAGAAGAGACTAAATGGGTAACATTTAGATCAGCAAAAAAAATTGCTAAAGCCTTTATGACATAGAAATGAACCCGACAAACCCTATATGGAGAGAATATTCACGTTCAATAATGAAGATGCAAACGGATTAACATTGCCACACAATAATGTCTTGGTAATTACTATAGTGTTTTAGATACTGAAGTTAAAAGTATTTTGATTGATCTAGGTAGTTAGCAAATATCATCCAGTTATGGGTGGTTGAAAAAATACAAATCATGAGTCAGATCATTTCAAAGGCTCGACCTTTGTCCGAGTTTAATAATTCCAGTGTGGTTACACAAGGAAAAGTTACATTACCCATATTTTCAGAAATAGTGGTGAGAGATACCACATTTCAAGTGGTAACAAAATATATGACGTACAATAAAATTTTGGAAAGACCGTGGATACATGAAATGGATGCGGTACCCTCCAGGTTACATGAAGTCATTAAATTCCCTTCAAAGTTGGGAATAAGACAGATTAATGGGATCAACAAGCTGCACGAGACATATACTCACTGGCTATTATCCAATGGGTTAGCTATAGTTGAAAATGACAAATAGAAACTAAAGCAATCAGCCACAAAAATGGTGACTTCCTCGGAAGTCGCTTAGCCGGATACGAAGGCAAAAGTAGATATGAGTGAAGAAGATGAAGAAGTATCGAACACAATCATAGAACTGGAGGAAGATGATACAATAAAAACACTATCGAAAGCATTGAAAGCTATTGTATTGTTCATAGATTTCCCAGAAAGGAAAGTCTACCTTGGATCAGGGCTCAGTAATGAACAAAAAAGTAAGTTAATTGAATTTTTATGAGCTAACTCACACTATTTTGCTTGGTCGAATATAGATATGATAAGTATTCCACCTGAAGTAATGATGCACAAACTCAACGATAACCCATCATACACTATCGTTAAGCAAAAGAAGAGGAAATAATGATCTTTGGTAAATCGAGTCATCGGGGAGGAAGTAAACAAACTTTAAGATCAGATCAATTTGTAAGGCAAAATATCCAAATAGTTAGCTAATGTTGTAGTGGTTACAAAAAAAAGAACAATATGTGGAGAGTATGCATAGATTATACTGATTTAAATAAAGCATATCCTAAGGATTCTTTACTTCAACTTAAATTGATTAGTTAATAAATTTTACTGCCGGTCATGAACTTTTGAGTTTTTTAGATGCTTACTTCAGGTACAATAAAATTAAAATAGACCCGGAAGATCAAGGAAAAAGTTCCTTCGTTATAGACATGGGACTTACTACTATAAAGTTATGCCCTTCGGATTAAGAAATATCGGGGCCACATATCAACGTCTCGTGACCAAAACTTAGAAGAACACTTCGGGAAAACAACATAAGTGTACATTGATGATATGCTGGTAAAATCAACTTAAGTAGGAGATTATCTCGATCATTTGACAGAAAATTTTGCCATTCTCCTAAGATATAGCATGAAGTCGAATACAAAAAGTACAAATTCGGTGTTGCTTCAAGTAAGTTTTTTTAGGTTTTTTCGTTTCTAATATGGGTATTAAAGTTAATCCAACCTAAATCAAAGTGATCAAACAAAACCCAAAAATTCTCACAAATAGGATAGAAGTTCAAAGGCTAATAGGAAGAATAACAGCTCTAGGGAGGTTTATATCAAGATCTTCTGAAAGATGTTTCAAATTTTTTTCATTGCTGAAAAAATAAATTTTTTTGGGTGGATATCTGAATGTTAGCAGGTATTAAAGGACTTAAGAAATTACTTGTCTAATCCGTCATTGTTCTCAAAGCCACGAGAAGGTGAATGGTTGCTTGTATATCTCGTAGTATCTGAGGTCGTTGTAAGTGCAATTTTAATTCGAGAAGATAAAGGTACACAATAACCCATTTATTATGTTAGCAATATATTCTTAGGTGTTGAACAAGGTATCCCCGCTTAAAAAATTTAGCTTTAGCGTTAATAATGACAACTAGAAAGCTAAGACCATTTTTTCAATGTCATCAGGTTTCTTTTCTTATAAATTTTTTGTTAAGAAACATTTTGCATAACAAGAACTTTCAGGCAGGCTTGCTAAATGATCAGTCGAACTTAGTGAGTACACTATTGTTTTTCAACCTAGCACAACTACAAAATCAAAATCTTTAGCAGACTTTGTGGCTAATTTTCGCTCGAGAATACTTCCAGAAGCTGAAGAAGAATGTAGCTTCTGAGACGAATCGTGGAACTTAGACCCAATATGCGGACGGATCTTTTAACATAAAGGAGTCTAGGTTAGGAATAGTGTTAATTGTACCTTCAGTGGAGGTAGTTAGATAATAAATCAAATGTTATCCTTTCACTAACAATGCAGTCAAGTATGAGGCTCTGATTGCAGGTCTAGAACCTGTTAGAGAGCCGGTATAGAGGAAATCAAAATGAAAAGTGATTCTCAATTCGTGGTAAATTACGTACAAGAAAATTATATAGAACAGGAAACTCAAAGGCAACAGTACATGGAAAAGGTAAAAAATCTATTGAATTGGTTCTAGAGTGGACATCCATTCAAATACCATGAGATAAGAATGCAGAAGCTGATGCTCTGGCTAACCTTGAATCCGCAACAAATATCATTAATTCTTGGATTACTACAATAGTGCATCTATTTCATTCGGTACTTGAAGGCGTGAGAAAAGAGGTAAATTCCATCAACCTTACTTGGGGTTAGCATAATGAATTTATAAATCACTTGTTGAATGGAGTGTCACCCAAGGGAAAAAAATATTCAGGAGGAGTAAGAATTCGAGCAGCTCTATATTATTTGGTCATAGGGAATTTGTATTAAGAATATATAGTGGTCCTTTAGCTAAATGCTTAGGAACCGGATAAACTGAGTATGTTATGAGAGAGGTCCATGAAGGACATTGCAGTAACGATTCAGGAGGCAAGTCATTCGTAAGGAAACTACTTACAACAGGCTATTAATGGCCTAAATGGAGAAGAAAGTCGAAAACTTCATAAAAAGGTGTGATAAATGCTAACAGTATGTAAATCAAATACACTAACCGGTGGAGCCATTACATTTTATTTTATCTCCGTGGCAATTTATAAAATGGGGAATAAATATAGTAGGTCAATTTCAACAACCTCCCGATCAGGTAAAATTTTTGTTCTGACTGATTACTTCTAAATGGGTTGAAGCAGGAGCCTTTAAACAAACAAGAGAAAAGGAAGTACTATATTTTATCGAAAAAATATGATATGTCGGTTTGGAGTACCAAAAGAGATAGCATGCGATAACAAATGATTCATAGGGAACAGATAACAGAGTTCTTTGATAACTGGAAAATCAAAAGAATAACTTTATCTCCTTATCATCATAGACAAGAAGAATCATCAAATAAGGTAATCATCAATAATTTGAAGAAATATTTGGAAGCTGCTAAAACAAGATGGCTAGAAGAGTTGCCGGAGTATTATGGGTTTATAGAACAATGACGAAAACAAGCACAGGAAAAACTCCCTTCTTACTTGATTATGTTGCAGAAGCTTTGATCTCAGTTGAAATAGGAGAACCGAGCTTGAGATTTGCTAGTGCAACAGAAGAGCCAAATGAAGAGGCTCTAAGAGTAAACCTAGACTTGACTCAAGAACATGGGGAATAGGGATTGATTTGAATGGCAAAACAAAAGCAAAATATATAAAGATGTTACAATCAAAGGGCTAATTTACGATACTTCAAAATTGGAGACTTCTTCCTAGGAAGGTATTTCTATAACACCCCGTAAATTCGGCCTAGGTGTGAATGTGGTAAATAAGTGGTAAGGTTATATTTTGAACATGTGAAGTCCCAACGGGATGATTGTGGGTAAAATAGTTGTTTCAAAAATCAAAATGGAAAGAGAGGTGCATAAGATTTGACAAAAATCGACTAAGTTGCAGAAGGTCTGTCTTCCATCAAGTGTTAGTAAAAATCTGTAAGTAATTGGGGAAAACGCAAAACAAAAAAGTTGTAGGACTTTGAAATAGCTTTCCAACGATATATTATGGATCCCGAACGGATCTCTGTGTAAAACGTTATGTGCGTTTTTCGGAACAGTACGCGTATGCGCGAACACTCGCACGAACAAGCCTCCAGGTGCGCGAACTCGCGCGTGGGAGGCAGTGTTACTGCCGTTGAGCGCGAACTCTCGCGCGAACAAGCTTCTAGGTGCGCGAACTCGCGCGTGGGGGGTCGTTTTAAAGCTATATTTCATCCCCCACAGCCCCAAAACATAAAAACTTGCTCTAGAAAGGGGAACTCTCAAAAACCTAACTCCTTAAGGGTCCTTCCACCACCCAAGGTACGTTCTAATGGTGATTCTAAGTTAATTGCACTTTTCCAACATCTTATTAACATGGGTAACCCCTCCATATCATTAGATATTCGATTGGGACATCATTGTTGAGAGAAGGAAGCCTAGAACTCAAAAATTGAGAGTTTCAACTTCGAAAAGGTAATGTCTTCACCCTCTAATTGATTCTAGCATTGATTTAATGATTATAAATCCTAGTTCACGAGACATGAGTTGTTGGGGTTGATAGAAAAGCATGAATGATTATAGGGTTGGGGTGTTGAGTGTTGAGTGCTGATTATTGGTTAAGAGTGTTGTTTGCCTTATGGGTGATGAAGAATAATGCTGGTGTAATTATTTGAGACCTTAGAATTTATCTAGGAACAAGAGAATGGGTTGTTGGGTGTAGAGACACCATTAATAAGGACTAGGAAGCTTTATTTTTACCAAGTGTTTGACAAAATGCTTAAGTGACCAAAACATGAGCATTATAGCTAATGTGGAATCCCTTTGACTTGTATTGCTATAGATTGAAGTTGAAAGGATTGACAAACGTTGTATTACGCTCAAGAGCAGGAAATTAAGGTATGTAAGGCTAACTCTTTACGTTTGGGAATGTCTATGATTCTCCCTACGTCCCATTCATTATGATCATTACCAGTCTCCTCGGAAAGGAACTATGCCTTAGTTCCCTGATCAGTAGCAGGACTTCTATTCTCTAGATGGCATAGTCTCATAATCATTCGATATTCTATGAGTTTCAATTATGACAAATCAACTTGTTATGAATACTCATCTCAGTCTAATCCTATTCACTATTCCAGTATCATGTAACCCAGTATGGCTCATTATTTCAGTATCATGTATTGTAATATAATTCTCAGTTCCTGATTTTATATTCTTGAATGTTGAACACCTGTATTTGGGCCTGAGGCCGCAGTTTATGCTTTATGCATTTTGGACCTGAGGTCGCAGTTATGTATACGTATACTTGGGCCCGAGGTTGCAGTTGTGCGCGCGCACACACACACACACACACACACACACACATATATATATATATATATATTGGGCCTGAGGCCGCAGTTTAATATTCAGTTAAACAGGTTGTTCATCATTCAGAAGAGGGAGTATTCACATCCTTACTTCCTTGTTCAGTTATCAGTTTATCAGCTAGCAGTTCAGTTTCAGTTTCAGTATTTATAGTTCTTTTGTTCAGCTATTTTACATACCAGTACAATTCAAATGTACAGACGCCCATTTTTGCCCCCGGCCTGTATCTCGCGATGCAGGTAACGATTTACAGGTCGACGATTCAGCTTGCTAGGACATCTCGTATCAGCTATTGGTGAGCCCCGGTCTTTCGGGGCCTTATCTCTCTTTTATTTTAGTCATTATAGTAATTCAGTTAATAAGGTATACCGGGGACCTTGTTCCGGTAAACAGTTGGCGTTTTTAGTATTCTTTAGAGGTTTCGTAGACTATAACCTAGTCAGTCAGATATTAGCAGGCTTTCAGGTGTTAGCCTTGTCGGCTACTTGTTTATACTTGTAGACCTTTCAGTATTTTTCCACATCTATAATATTTCAGTCAGACTTTTTAGCAGACTATCATGATTTACATTTACCTCTAGCTCATAGTTATACCACATGTTGATCCAGCCATACAGTTGGTTCGCTCGGTCGCATGCAGTCAGGCACCGAGTGCCGTGTTACGCCTAGGCCATAGTTCGGGGCGTGACAAAGCTTGGTATCAGAACCCTAGGTTCAAGAGTCCTAGGGAGTCTATGAAGCCGTGTCCAATGGGGTCTCTTTTATGTGTGTGTGCGCACCACACATGTAAACAGTTGACCACCAATACATCTAGGATTGTTCCATTTCTTTCATACTCTAGATCGTGCAGTTAGAGCTATGCTTTCAGGAATCTTTCTAACCTGTACGAATTGCGTATTTAAGAAAAATGCCTGCAAAAAGAAAGTACACCAAGAGGGCCTCAGCTACTAGCCAGGGGGCCACAGCTAATGCTGCTCAGGAGGAGGACACTCCGGCCCAGGGGGTTGCACCGGGTTCAGTGCCCAGTGCTTCAGACATGGATGTCAGGGGAGCTATCCAGTTGCTCACCCAGATTGTTGCTACCCAGGCTCAAAGGCAGGGGACCAATGGTGTTCATGAGATGGGTAGTTCCAAGTCTAGGGAATTCCTCAACATGAAACCTCTCGTCTTCACAGGCTCCAAAAAAGGATGAGGATCCGCAGAACTTCATTGATGAGGTTCAGAAGATATTTCGAGTGATGCATGCTACAGACACTGAGGCAGCAGAGCTTGCTGCGTACCAGCTGAAGGATGTTGCCAACACTTGGTATGAAACATGGGAAGAGTCCCGAGGGGAGGATGCGGATCCTGCGGCTTGGAAGGAGTTTGCAGATGCGTTCCTTGAGCACTTTCTACCCATTGAGGTTTTGGAAGCTAAGGCTTTGGAGTTTGAGAGACTCAGACAGAATGATATGAGTGTGAATGAGTACTACCTCAAGTTCGTCTCTCTGGCCAAGTATGCTCCGGAAATGGTATGTGATATGAGGGCCAGAGTTAGGCGGTTTATGTTGGGGCTTTCAGATGATTTGTTTGCTGATGCTAATATAGCTGCTCAGAATAATGACATGACCATCACTAAGATGGTTGCCTTTGTTCAAGGGAACGAAGACAGGTTGAAGGAAGAAGAGCGGCTACGGAGAGAGAAGGAGAGGGAATTCAGCAAGAGAGCTAAGTCCGCAGGAAATTTCAGCCATGGGGGATCTCAAGCAAGAGGCAATCGCAAGTTCTTCAGGAAATCAAAATCAGGACCCGCTCCATCTTCAGCTAGTGCACCGGTTCAGAGGTCAAAGTTTAACAAGAAAAACCAGAATTTAGAACAGCAAACTCTCAGTCACAGGCTAGTGTGGGCTACAGAGTCCCTGGTCACCCTATTTGCGACACGTGTGGTAAGAGGCACCCAGGGTTGTGTCGTTTGGGCACAAATGGTTGCTTTGCGTGCGGTCAGCAGGGCCACTTCTTGAGGGATTGTCCATCGGCAAAGCAGAACAATGGAGGCAATGTAGCTCAGTCCACTAATTCAGTAGCCCATCATAACTCTCAGGCTCAGCAAGGGCGCGACGCATCAAAGTCTAATAATGCAGGCGGTGGACGAAACCGCTTGTATGCACTGGCAGACCGTCAGGATACAGAGGCTCGTGGAGATGTTGTCACAGGTATGCTAACAATATTCACTTTTGATGTCTATGCTCTTATAGATCCGGGATGCACCCTATCTTATGTAACCCCATATATTGCAAAGAAATTTGGGGTAGAACCAGAAAAGTTCCGTGAACCCTTTGAAGTGTCCACTCCAGTTGGAGAATCAGTTATAGCAAGGTGTATCTATAGGGGATGTCCAGTTAAAGTGCGTCATCGTCTTTCTGTAGCAGACTTAGTAGAATTGGAGATGTTAGACTTCGATGTGATCATGGGCATGGATTGGTTAGAGTCATGTTATGCCAAAGTGGGTTGTAGAACCAAAATAGTAAGTTTTGAATTTCCTGGTGAACCAGTCTTAGAATGGAAGGGTGATGCAGTAACACCTAGGGGTAGGTTTATTTCCTACCTTAAAGCCAGAAAGATGATCTCCAAGGGATATATCTATCACCTGGTTCGAGTTAAGGATGCAGATGCTCAGATCCCCACTCTCCAGTCGGTACCTATTGCGAATGAGTTTCCAGAAGTGCTTCCCGAAGATCTCCCTGGAATCCCTCCCGATAGAGAGATTGACTTTGGAATTGATCTACTTCCAGGCACTAAGCCGATATCTATTCCGCCTTACAGAATGGCTCCAACAGAGTTGAAAAAGCTAAAAGTCCAGTTGAAAGATCTTCTAGATAAGGGATTTATAAGGCCAAGTGTCTCACCTTGGGGCGCACCGGTCTTGTTTGTCCGAAAGAAGGATGGGTCTTTACGTATGTGCATTGACTATCCTCAGTTGAATAAAGTCAGCATCAAGAACAAGTACCCTCTTCCCAGAATAGATGATTTATTTGATTAACTTCTGGGTGCCCAGTGTTATTCCAAGATTGACCTCAGATCGGGATACCATCAGTTGAAGGTTAAGGAAGTTGATATTCCAAAAATAGCTTTTAGGACTCGATATGGGCATTTCGAATTTTTGGTAATGTCATTTGGTTTGACGAATGCACCAGCAGCTTTCATGGACCTGATGAATAGGGTCTTCAAGCCTTATCTTGATTTGTTTGTTATCGTGTTTATTGATGACATCTTGATTTATTCCCGTAGCGAGACTGACCATGCCGAACATCTCAGAATTGTGTTGCAGACACTGTAGGATCACGGGCTATATGCAAAATTTTCTAAGTGTGAATTCTGGTTGAAATCAGTAGCGTTTTTGGGCCATGTCATCTCAGGGGAAGGCGTGAAGGCGGACTCTAAAAAAATAGAGGCAGTGAAGAATTGGCCTAGACCCACCTCAGTATCCGATATAAGAAGTTTCTTGGGTCTAGCAGGCTATTACAGGCGTTTCGTAGAGGGATTTTCTTCTATCTCGTCCCCTTTAACTAGATTAACTCAGAAGAAAGTCAAGTTTCAATGGTCGGACGCGTGCGATAAAAGTTTTGAGGAGCTAAAGAAGAGATTGACTTCAGCTCCAGTCCTGACACTACCGGAAGGAACCGAGGGGTTCGTTGTTTATTGTGATGCTTCAGGGGTTGGTCTTGGGCGTGTATTAATGCAGCACGGTAAAGTCATAGCCTACGCGTCGAGACAACTCAAGGCTTATGAGAAGAATTATCCGACTCATGATCTTGAATTAGCAGTTGTGGTATTTGCGCTTAAGATCTGGCGCCATTATTTGTATGGGGTACATGTTGACATTTTTACAGATCACAAGAGCCTCCAGTACATCTTCAAGCAAAGAGAATTAAATCTACGTCAGAGAAGGTGGCTCGAATTACTTAAAGATTATGATGTTGATATCCTCTATCATCCAGGAAAAGCAAATGTTGTAGCCGATGCTCTCAGTCGGCGTTCTATGGGCAGCTTAGCTCATGTTGAGGCAGACAAGCAAGCTATGGTGAAGGAAGTCCACCGCTTAGCAAGTCTAGGAGTTCGACTTTTGGACTCCGAAGATGGTGGCGTTGTTCTCCAGAACAGGGCTGAATCCTCCTTAGTAGCTGAAGTGAAGGAAAAACAGTTCAGTGATCCCTACTTATTGCAGCTGAAGGAGGGAATTCACAAACACAAGACTATGGCTTTTGGAACAAGGGGGAGATGATAGTACCTTGAGATACAGAGGCAGACTATGTGTTCCAAACGTAGATGGGCTCAGAGAGAGGATTATGTCAGAAGCCCACAATTCTAGGTATTCTATTCACCCCGGTTCCACAAAGATGTATCACGATCTTAAGGAGGTTTATTGGTGGAACGATATGAAAAAGAATATAGCAGATTTCGTGGCTAAGTGTCCAAATTGCCAGCAGGTGAAAGTCGAACACCAGAGGCCTGGCGGTTTAACTCAGAATATAGAAATTCCCATTTGGAAATGGGAGATGATAAACATGGACTTCATAACCGGTCTACCTCGCTCGTTCCGGAAGCATGATTTGATTTGGGTGATTGTAGATCGACTTACCAAGTCAGCTCACTTCTTGCCAGTAAAGGCTACAAATTCGGCCGAGGATTATGCCAAGTTGTATATCAAAGAAATTGTCCGATTGCATGGGACTCCCTTGTCCATTATCTCAGATCGTGGTGCGCAGTTCACAGCAAACTTTTGGAAATCCTTTCAGAAGGGAATGGGCACAAGGGTGAACCTCAGCACCGCTTTTCACCCTCAGACAGATGGACAGGCAGAACGCACCATTCAGACTCTGGAGGATATGTTGAGGGCGTGTGTTATTGATTTTAAAGGTAGTTGGGACGATCATCTACCTCTCATTGAGTTTGCTTACAATAACAGCTATCACTCCAGTATCAAGATGGCACCGTACGAAGCTTTGTATGGGCGAAGGTGCAGATCACTAATTGGTTGGTTCGAAGTCGGAGAAACGGAGTTGTTAGGACCTGATTTGGTCTATCAGGCTATGGAGAAAGTCAACTTAATACAAAGGCATTTGAAGACGGCTCAAAGTCGCCAAAAGTCCTATTCGGACGTGTGGCGTAGGGACTTAGAGTTCCAAGTTGATGATTGGGTGTTTTTGAAAGTATCGCCCATAAAAGGCGTTATGAGATTTGGGAAGAAGGGGATACTTAGTCCCCGCTATATTGGTCCATATAGAATCCTGCGAAGGATCGGACAGGTGGCTTATGAGTTGGAATTGCCATAAGAACTAGCTGCCGTACACCCAGTGTTCCATGTGTCCATGTTGAAGAAATTCGTGGGAGACCCGTCATTTGTGGTTCCTACAGAGGTTATAGGGGTTAAAGACAACCTATCTTATGAAGAAATTCCAGTAGCTATTCTTGATCGTCAAATTCGCAAGCTTAGAAATAAGGAAATTGCTTCAGTAAAAGTGCTTTGGAGGAATCAAAAGATTGAAGAGGCTACATGGGAAGCCGGGGAGGACATGAAGTCTAGATATCCCCATCTCTTTGAAGGGCAAAAGGAAAATATGGAAGGTAATTGACCTTTCCATTCAGTTCTTATATTATAATCTCCATGTTCTTCAGTTACTCAGCTTAGTAATTAGTGATCACGTGCTCATTCAGTTGGATACACATGTATTCATGATATTTCAATATTCGCATATCATCATCACACCCGTTTAATGTCCATAGATAGTCATAGTTGCAACCAGGACCATCATTCGAGGACGAATGATCCCAAGGGGGAGATAATGTAACACCCCGTAAATTCGGCTTAGGTGTGAATGTGGCAAATGAGTGGTAAGGTTATATTTTGAACATGTGAAGTCCCAACGGGATGATTGTGGGTAAAATAGTTGTTTCAAAAATCAAAATGGAAAGAGAGGTGCATAAGATTTGACAAATATCGACTAAGTTGCAGAAGGTCTATCTTCCATCAAGTTTTAGTGAAAATGTGTAAGGAATTGAGGAAAACGCAAAACACTGAAAGTTGTAGCTCTTTTAAATAGCTCGAACGGATCTCTGTGCAAAAAGTTAGGTGCGTTTTTCGGAACAGTACACGTATGCGCGAACACTCACGCGAACAAGCCTCCAGGTGCGCGAACTCGCGCATGGGAGGCAGTGTTGCTGCCGTTGAGTGCGAACTCTCACGCGAACAAGCCTCTAGGTGCACGAACTCGCGCGTGGGGGGTCGTTTTAAAGCTATATTTCGTCCCCCACAGCCCCAAAACATAAAAACTTGCTCTAGAAAGGGGAACTCTCAAAAACCAAACTCCTTACGGGTCCTTCCACCACCCAAGGTAAGTTCTAATGGTGATTCTAAGTTAATTGCATTTTTCCAACATCTTATTAACATGGGTAAACCCTCCATATCATTAGATATTCGATTGGGACATCATTGTTGAGAGAAGGAAGCCTAGAACTCGAAAATCGAGGGTTTGAACTTCGAAAAGGTAATGTCTTCACCCTCTAATTGATTCTAGCATTGGTTTAATGATTATAAATCCTAGTTCATGAGACATGAGTTTTTGGGGTTGATAATAGCATGAACGATTATAGGGTTGGGGTGTTGAGTGTTGATTATTGGTTAAGAGTGTTGTTTGCCTTATGGGTGATGAAGAATAATGTTGGTGTAATCATTTGAGACCTTAGAATTTATCTAGGAATAAGAGAATGGGTTGTTGGGTGTAGAGACACCATTAATAAGGACTAGGAAGCTTTATTTTTACCAAGTATTTGAAAAAATGCGTAAGTGACCAAAACATAAGCATTATAGCTAATGTGGAATCCTTTTGACTTGTATTGCTATAGATTGAAGTTGAAAGGATTGACAAACGTTGTATTACACTCAAGAGCAGGAAGTTAAGGTATGTAAGGCTAACTCTTTACGTTTGGGAATGTCTATGATTCTCCCTACGTCCCATTCATTATGATCATTACCAGTCTCCTCAGAAAGGAACTATGCCTTAGTTCCCTGATCAGTAGTAGGACTTCTATTCTCTAGATGGCATAGTCTCATAATCATTCGATATTCTATGAGTTTCAGTTATGACAAACAACTTGTTATGAATACTCATCTCAGTCTAATCCTATTCACTATTCCAGTATCATGTAACCCAGTATGGCTCATTATTTCAGTATCATGTATTGTAATATTATTCTCAATTCCTGATTTTATATTCTTGAATGTTGAACACCTGTATTTGGGCCTGAGGCTGCAGTTTATGCTTTATGCATTTTGGACCTGAGGTCGCAGTTATGTATACGTATATACTTGGGCCCGAGGCTGCAGTTGTGCACACACACACACACACACACACACACACACACACACATATATATATATATATATATATATATATATATATATATATATATATATATATATATATATATATATATATATATATATTGGGCCTGAGGCCGCAGTTTAATATTCAGTTAAATAGGTTGTTCATCATTCAGAAGAGGGAGTATTCACATCCTTACTTCCTTGTTCAGTTATCAGTTTATCAGCTAGCAGTTCAGTTTCAGTTTCAGTATTTACAGTTCTTTTGTTCAGCTATTTTACATACCAGTACAATTCAAATGTACTGACGCCCCTTTTGCCCGGGGCCTGTATCTCGCGATGCAGGTAACGATTGACAGGTCGACGATTCAGCTTGCTAGGACATCTCGTATCAGCTATTGGTGAGCCCCAGTCTTTCGGGGCCTTATCTCTCTTTTGTTTTAGTCATTATAGTAATTCAGTTAATAAGGTATACCGGGACCTTGTGCCGGTAAACAGTTGGCGTTTTCAATATTCTTTAGAGGCTTCGTAGACTATAACCCAGTCAGTCAGATATTAGCAGGCTTTCATGTGTTAGCCTTGTCGGCTACTTGTTTATACTTGCAGACCTTTCAGTATTTTTCCGCATCTATGATATTTCAGTCAGACTATCATGATTTATATTTACCTCTAGCTCATAGTTATACCACATGTTGATCCAGCCATACAGTTGGTTCGCTCGGTCGCATGCAGTCAGGCACCGAGTGCCGTGTTATGCCCAGGCCATAGTTCGGGGCATGACAATTTCGTACAAAGCAAGAGCATAATTCCGTAAAACTTGGACCAAGCTGAGAAGGACCATATCGAGTTCGTGGAATTGCCAAAAAAAGGGCCTACTAGTTGGAAATCATGGATGGAAAAGTATTACAGTCTAATTGGAATGTGGCACATTTGAAGAGATACTACTTCTAAAAGGATAGAAATGGTCTGGTACCTCTTATTTGCTTATTTATTCTTTTATAATATTTACTATCTTTCTTAGATAATAGGGATAGCTAATTCGGATGGAAAGATGACAATAGAGACATGCAAAATTATCAATCACCCCTATTCAAGGTTGAATTAAGCTTGACTGAAAGGGTTAAACGCCATCTTCATTTAAGACACCCAAGTCTCGTATATGTTTCTTTTTTAGGAATAGGACCAAGGAAAGATATCAAAGTCAGAATGAAGACAAAGAACTAGTGTTCAAATCCTCATACTTCGAACTCAAATACCGGGGGACTATATAAGTCAAGATGTTATGAAGACATTTGGAAGATCGACTCGATTTCAGGAAAGATCTAAGTATGAAAGAATTCAGTTTGACTCTCTAACTGTAGAGTTTGAAAACAGTTATGGAACAAAGTGTTTCTGAAAAATTTATGATAGAAGTACAGTACAATCATGTATCGAAAACAATTGTATCATTCAAAATTAATGAAAATTTTGAAGCATTATGCTCAAAGCTAGCTACACATTATATCTAATGATGTTTCAAATTCAATACTCCTATACGAATTAAGAGGACATGTTATCCTGCTTTATACCTAACATGAAGATGAGACATCATCTTCATAAGTATCGGAAACATAAAAGGTCCCTCTTTTATATTAAATCCTAGCATCCTCAATTATGGTTTCAAAAGATTATCCAAAAAACAAAAGCAAGCATCTAAAATGAAAGACTTGAAAATATTAGCAATCCCCAACATATTAACTTTCAAGCAAACCGAGCAAGCAAATAAAAATGCATAATTGCCTTAAATATTATGGAAGAAGATCAAAAATCCAGTCTTAAAAGACAAAAAAGTAAAGCAATACTCAATGGCCAGGAGAAGTAGCTTTGGGACTCGGTGAGGCAGCTCGAGAAGGCGAAACAATAGCTTGAGAATGATCAATTTGTGGGGTCGGCGATGAAGGGTGCAACTCAGTGTGCTTATATCTGTCACCTTCATCTGGTAAGTATAGGTTTACTTTATCCCCTGTTGTCTCTTCTCCGGGAGTTGAAGAGTTCATTACTTGCTGGGCTGCATAAATTGCTTCTTCAGCTTTCTCAAACTCAGCCTCAACATTAAAAGACTCATCACGAGCTTCTTCAACATATCATAGCGGGTTTGTAAGAACATCCGGCTTATGTTCATCTCGGACTGAATTTCAAGAGCTATATATTTATCCGCTAACCGCTCATTTTTTGCACAGAGATCCTTATTCTCCACCTCAAAAGAATTGAAAGAAGCTCTTAATGGATTAAGAGATGCCTCGAGAAATCTCACATTATCCATTGAAGCACAGAGATCTTTTTAGCCTAAGTATACTCTTGGACCAGTTTGCCTGAGTACACTTCCTTTTGAGCAAGATGTTCTTTAAGACTCTAATCTTCTCGGTGGCTTTGGAATGTTGGTCAACAAAGGTTGCTTCTATAATGAACCGACTGGTCATTTTGAGCCCTGATACATTGTACGGCGGTTTGAGGCCTTGAGTAGCTTCACTTTATGTATTATAGATGAAACAGGTCCATCAGGAAAAACACACAACTGTGGAGGTTCAGACTCCCAAGTCCAAAAAGACCAAGACTTCTTCCAAGAAGTCTTCATCTGTGTCTAGGACTGCTGAATCTTCATTGGCCAAGAGGACAAGGTCTATTGTGAAAACCAAGAAAGTTAGAATTGCTGAGGAGGAGGAATGGAGTGGTGAAGAAGAGAGTAAGTCTGATGCTGAACAAGACAAGCTGGCCAAATTTGGCAAAAGAAAAATCTTGAAGGGTAGACTTCTGAAGGATTTGGTGGAACCAGGGATGGTTCAATTGGTGGATGCTCCAGCTGCTCAGGGTTGGAACGACATGGTCCTTCAGTTGGATAGTAGGCTAGCAAGGAATGAGATCATTGAATTCATGGCCAATGCAGAGGTCAAGGATAGCAGAGTTACCTGCCAGGTGAAATGGGTTCAAGTGACCTTTGATGCAAAGAAGCTAGTTGAGATCCTTGACATCCCTTTTGAAGGGTATGATGACTACACAACGCTAAGATCGCCAAGTCTGAACTCCCTTCCTACTACCCTTGAAATCACTAGGAGATTCTGTGATGTTACAGAAGTGAATGAGGCCAAGGTTGTGCATAAGAGTGAAATGAAGCCATGCCACAAAGTCCTGTTTGAATTTGTCAACAAGTGCTTACTGCCTAGGCAGGAAAGAAGGCACATTGCTAACTATGGACTTGGTTTTGATGGAATGTCTTGAAAGTGGCATGCAAATCAACTGGCCTGCATTTATTATCAAGCTACTGGACAGGGTTATTAATGGCTCCAAGGCCCATGCCACCCTTTATGGGTTTATTCTGACTACTGTTCTGGATCGTTGCAGGGTGCCACTGAAGAAGTGGGAGATGGCTACAAGAAAAGACCATTTTGGCATCAATACTTTGATTGCCTGTGACTATACGGTCAATGCCATTACCAATGAACCTGGTTCATCCAAAAAGACACCTATCAATAGAAAAGTCAGAGCTCTAGTGCAGGAGGGTGGGACAAAGGATGCTGAGATAGCTAGGCTGAAGGCTCGTTTAGCAGAGGTTTAATCTGACAGAGATGCTCTCAGAACTGAGCTCACAAAAGAAAAAGAGAAGAATGATGGCATTCTTCAAAATATGCTGTATCTTCTCCAAGCCAAAACCCAACCCTCCAGCTCTTCCAAGCCCTAAGCTCTTTAGCCTTCATTTCCTGAACCTTGTCTAGAACCTTCAGTGACCCAGATTAGGGATTTTTTTGTTTTGCTCATGTTTTGATTATTTTTGTTTCTTTTTGTGGATTGTGGTAGAAAGATATCTTCTATCAATGAAAGTTTATTGCTTTTGCTCTTGTTGACTGTCTATATTTCCTTAATAGTTTGAATATGTTTGCTTGATTACTGATGATTAATCCATGATTGCACTTGCAGTTGCCTCATTGGCCATGAGTAATTGTTATAATTCTGGAAATCACACTGTATTTATGCAACTTTTTGATGATGACAAAAGGGGGAAGAGATATTGTGCTTTATATATGTCACACCTCCTTTTTACCTATACCCCGGAAGAGGGTATAATAAGGGAGTTTTTTCCAACTTAAAGTGACAATCGAAACGGGATTTATTTATTAAGAAATTCAGAGTCGCCACTTGGGAGATTTATGGTGTCCCAAGTCACCGGTTTAAATCCTGAATCGAGGAACGGATTGACTCTGTATTACAGTCCGCGAACCAGAAATCCGGGTAAGGAATTCTGTTAACCCGGGAGAAGGTGTTAGGTATTCCCGAGTTCCGTGGTTCTAGCACGGTCGCTCAACTGTTATAACTGGCCTATTAACTGATTTTAAAACACTTTTGAACCTATGTGCATTTTAACTTTATAACCGTTTGTTCAATTAAGAAAAATTGCAACGTCATTTAAAATATGTCTTGAACCACGTCACATAAATGCACCCGCAGTCCGCAACACATTTCATTTAACGTTGTTGAGATTTGGATTTGGGTCACATAAATGCACACCCGAGTTTAGGAAGGTAAATTATTAAAATAACGCGCCTAAAGCAACTACGCGTTTTTAACTTTGCGAGGGCCATGAAAATTCAACTAAATAGCACACCTCGATTTCTAAAGGATTAGAAATAATCAAGTGAGGGCCGTGCATTTTGAGATTTTATTTGGCACGGTGCGCCTCAATTTATTCTAAGGATTATACTCGACTGAAGCAAACTACGGACGTTCTTGATTGGACGATGTGAAACTGATGGAAAAATTCGAATTTACCACTACTTTAATCTCAAAGTACCATCACAGAATAATATATTTCCATTACCATACATGGCATCTTCACACCTATTTGAACATGCCTTCCTTTAATTAGTTGTCAATGAGAACGAGCAAATTGAAACGGGATATCAACCATTGCAGTAAACCAACCAGAGGAACAAATCAATTCAGAAAGAAGCATCAGTTCAAATCTTCATGTTCTAGTGTCACAACAGAAGAGGAGAATGATATGACTCGAGAATATAGGGACATTTCTTTGACATGAGAACAATCCATGAACATGTTAACAAGAATCTACGTGTGGGGACTGGACAGAGGTCAACTTATAAGGCATGATGGGAAGTTCTCTGTGTAGCATCAGAAATACCATTTCGTATGCAAGAGAGTTGTGTGCAGTTAACTAAATGGCATTTGGACATAACTGTATGAACTTGGAGAAAACTGGGACAAAGTATTGATTTAGTCATTACGCGATACAGCACTTTGAAAATTGAGATCGCACAAATGCCAAAGAACTCATAACAAAGCAGGTTGTTGGTTTTCTTACCACTGAAAGAGTCGAAACTTCTGAAGCTGCTGGGACAGGCTTCTAAACAGGGAGTTTTGTACTATAATTAAAGACTATCACATTACTTATTATTACCCTACAGTCACATTTAAACCTGAAATCAGCCAAGCAAAACAGGGGCCTGCTAGGGAAATAAGACACAAAGGCACAATAGCTCGGCTGGCAAAACACAAACTGACTTCAAAGAAAACAAAGTCGTACTACTACACAATTCTCATGTTGAATCCTGTGCAAAAGGTTTACTGACAGAAATGGCATGCTGAGAAAACATGAACAATCCCTGATCCTCTCAACCATAGTAAGCCAAAAAGAACAAATATTGTCAAGAATAATTTCAGCTACTTCAAACCAGCAGAATGCATTAAAATAGTCGTGAAACCAGAGAACATGGCACTTTAGTGATTCATGACTCGTTTAGCCGTCTTACGATTAACTAACTCAAGTCAAACATGTCGAAACTAAGCATTTAGCATGAGCAGACTAGTCCGAACATCAGAATATTTCATGGCTAGCAAAACACACAAGGAACTCATTTTGTGAAGTGGCTAATCCTTAACCAAAAGAATCAGGAAGTCATGGATCAACAAAGCTCATAAAATCAATTGCTCTGGCTAAAATGCGTCAAACTCATTCAACAGATTCAATGATCCTAACATATTTGCAACCACAAGCCTATCATTTCAACTTAAACACTCATTAATGTAGACAAAATTCCAATAAATATCATGGTTATGAGTTAATGATCAACAGGAGCAGCTAGTTAGACTCATAATCCTGTTTGAAATTCGATAGGCCATTTTGACTTCCTAAGGACGCGCGATTGCTCTTTCGATAGCAGAAGAATCCAAAGAAACTCATGAGAATAAGCATCACGGGTTCATGCTCATTTAGCAATCACAAAGCTGAACACAATCGTTCATTTGAAAATGACGAAATCTCGACTCAAATGAAAACACGACACCAAAATAACAGTTAAAGCATAAAAAGCATAGAGGACGACTACTCAAAAGTGACTCTTACCGATTGAACGTATTCATCACAGCACAAAACAGACCACTCTAGACAGAATCTCATAGCTCAAGAACACTTAAACAAAAACAGAGTTGGATAGGAGAAAAGGAAAAATATCGAACCTAAAATCACAAATTCCTTTTATAATAGAATCGAAGGCGATTACAAAGCTTCAACTCCAAAATTCCAACAAGAACACAATGGCAGTTCAAAACTCGAAGAACAGCAAACCAGCAGCAGACTTGGCGAATCTAACTTCCTAGATCTTTAGTTGAACTCTATTTTTTCAAACCAAAAATTCGAAAATGAAACAGAGGACTTCACTTAATTAGACCTTGTTCTTGAGAACTCTTTTTTCTTGTTTTCTGAAAAATGCCAAACCAAACGAGAGAAATCTCCAAGAAAATTCGAAGAACCCTAGAACCCTTTTCCCTCTACTGATTTTCCCCCGAAAATCCTCTCCAAAATCTCCCTGTTTTTTTTAACTCTCTCTCAAAATCCTCTATTTATCAGGCAAACACCTGATGAATGAAGGGCTGGGATCAACCCAAATCGATCCCACGCTCCCCATTCATCCAGCATATGCCTTCTAGAGGCTTCCATCACGTGAGAAGGGGGTGGGGATGGGAGAATCTGTCAGAGGCCGTTACAAATATGGTGACGAGGAGATAGGGGGAACGCGTGAGGTGAGTTAGGGGGCTCACTCGCCATGGTTTTGGACGATCTAGGGTGTGATTTGGGTTGTTTGGAGAAGAGGAACAGTGTTCCATCGTTTGGGGCTTTTGATTTGGGTCTCCGTATGTATCTGTGTGTGTATATGTGGGGAATGGGTCGGGTTTAGGGGGCAGACGGGCGGGTTTGTTGGGGAATTTGTTTTGAGCTTGTGGGATTAAAATTAAGAAGGCCCAAAAAGACTTCTTCTACACTTCCTTTTCTTTTCTTTTCAATTCTCAATTCTTTTCCCTTAAAAAAAAACCTAAAATTAATTCTTAAACTAAATTAACCTACCAAATTAAATTAACTACTCAACATAGTATTTACCCCATTTAATTAATTCTCAAATAAAAAAAAACCTACAAAAATTTATGAATTTAAAAATGCAAAGTGAGTTATTTTTTTTGTAATTTTTCTATTTTTTGTAAAATAACTAAATTACTAATTAATTCCAAAATGCCAACTTAAATCCTAAATGCAAATGCAACATATTTTTTTGTATTTTTCATGAATTAAATAAAATAAACGGGCACAGACAAATGCAAACAGTCACAAAAAATGCTACAAAAATCCACAAAATTGCAAACACTGAAAGAAATTATTTTGTTTTGAATTTATGGGAGTGATTCATATAGGGAAAAAATTACGTGCTCACAATATATTCTGAATAAGTGATGTTTATAACCTAATGAGCCTAGTCCTTGATGATAAGAAAATATTTTCTAGCATTGTATTGATGAGTAAGTTGGGTTCTGACAGGGCCTAAGTGAGTGAAAAGAATAGAGTTTGTCATCATCAAAAAGGGGGGATTTGTTGGCCCAAGTAAAGGTGAAGTTTTGAAGACTGACAAAGGAACTTAGACATGGACCAGGTCCATCCTTGTGAGGCACAATTATGACTCAAACATGTGAGATGCACGTGAAGGAGATAAACCTAACTTACCAGAAGTGATATCTCCTGCTCATGATCGAAAAGGTTGCATATTGGATAAGGAGAAAGACTCCTTACACAAAGAGAATACGACTTAAGAGAAGGATAGAGTTAGAGGATGAGATCAACTAGAACTCTTCCACCATGGAAGAGTAGCATCAGAATTCTAGTTAATCTCTAATTACTAACTCCTTAAATATCAGTGTTGTTCTCTTTTACAGGTAACTCACATAAGCAAAAGTTAAACGTAAATTGAGAGAAAAATAGCAAGGCAATTTTGCAAGCAATTTGTGTGTGATTCCAGCGTGCAAACCTGAAGCTACTTGAACTAGATAGAAGAACCAGTTCCAAGTGTCTGTTTTTTATTCTAGTTCAATTGTAGTAGGTGTTTTTATATTGTACCTTTCAGTTTATCTAGAAGCAATTGTATTAGGTACTCAATGTTTTCAAGTTAGAGTTAACTTGAAGTTGTCGCAACAGTTGAGGCTGTGTGCCACAACGGGATTAGAGTTAATCCTAGGTTTACAAAAGAGTTTTTGTAAATGTAGTTGTTGGCTCAGTGATTTTAGTGGAGAGTTTGGGAAAATCCTGCTGGAAAGTAGGTCGTAGTTTTTTTCACCTTTTGAGCCAGGTATTTTCCACGTAAAATCTTTGTGTTCTTTAATTTCTGTACTTATTATTTTGCAATAGTAGAAGTTGGAACACATAGAAGAACCAGGTCCTTCTATAATCAAGTGAAGCGAAAAATTGGGTACCACACAAATCACCCCCCCTCTTGTGTGGTATTGAAGTATAAAACATCAATTCTTGCACCCACTTTCTTCAGAAGGTCTGCTAGGGTCTCCTCAATAGATGAACCAGGTTCATCTACCTGTGAGCTAAGATTAACCAACCCTTCAGCAGCCTCCCCTGAACTACTTCCCCCTGTTTTCTTGCTATCCTCTTCCACAGTTTCATGTTCAGACCCACAGATAGCCGGTCTAACCATTTCGGAAGTGGGTAAGGAATTAGTCACTTCTATCCCTCTGTCCCTCACATCACTACTCACACCCTCACTCTCCTTTTCTTTTTAACTTTTATTTTTACCTCCTCTCCTTCTTGACTCAGGTGTTTCCACATTCCTAACAGACCCAACTAGAACAAACCTATTATCCAAATTTTTAACCAAAACAGAGCGTACCCCAGGAGGGGAATTTTGAACCTTCTCAGAATCAGAAGACCCAGTTCCTTCTCGCTCACTCGCAGATTTGAAGGAATCATCTGAGTTTTCAGATTCTTGGGCTTGGCTAGCCTTCAATTGTGCGTTCAGTCTTTTTGAAAGTGCACCTGTAGCCACAGTTTTGCGAGCAAGCATCTTAACTCGTCTTCTCCTAGGTTGGGGGGTTGTGCTGGGTTGAGGAGGTGTGGAGGAATCAGAAGGGTTAGGTTGTGGAGGAGTGCCTGGTTATCTTGAGGGTTAGACATTTTTGCTAATTTCGTAAGTGGATTTTTGAGTTTGGCATTTGGAAGAGAGAAGAATTGAGAGCAAGAGAGATTTCGACGATTTTGGAATTATGAGGGTGGCAGATGGTGATGATGGGTTTTAAAGAGAGAGGATTAATTAATGACTAACGGTAGCTTTTTGCGGTCAGTTAGAAGTCCAATCAACCTGAAATTTCAGGTTGAATGAGCGGTTAAGATTCACTAGATTTTAGGCATTTTGTGCGGTGAGAATTCTAATGAAGACGGAACTGGTTCAAAATTAAAAGGATAGGTTTTTCTGATGTTTTTGATTATAGGTAGGACTCTGATCATGAATTAAATATTAATATTTCTAATTGTGCAGAGTGTAAAAAACATACCTCGTTATTCAGATGAACCAGTACTGATGAACCAGGTTCTTCACTAAGAATCCTCTTGATCATGCCTCTATTTACCAAAGGAGAGAAATTTTTTAGAGATCAGTGAGTCATATTAACACATGGCACAAGAGTATACTATTTACAGTATGAAACTGAGCAAAAATTAATCTAGATATTTATACAAGTTCCAGATTTCCTAACCAAATTTTTTTTTTCATTTTTGTTTTTCATTGTGCATTCTGAACTAATTTCATTAAGTGATCTTAATCATCCCTAGTTCTAACCTGTTCCTTTCAGAGCTTTCTCTACTCAGTGCTTTTGTAAAAATGTCAGCAATCTGCTTGTTAGTAGCATAAAATTCTATTGTGATCAATCCTTTCTCATAGTTGTCCCTCAAGAAATGATGTCTAACATCTATGTCCTTAGTTCTCTTATGATGAACCGGGTTCTTAGTCATACTAATAGCACTAGTGTTATCACAAAAAATAAGGATGCAACCAACTTCAATACTAAAATCCATCAATTGCTGTTTGATCCACAACAATTGAGCACAACAAGAGGCAGCAACAACATACTCAGCCTCAGCAGTGGATAAGGCCACTGGATTCTGCTTTTTAGTGGCCCATGATACCAGACATGAACCAAGAAAATGAGCCATACTTGAGGTACTCTTCCTATCCACACGGAAACCTGCATAGTCAACATCAGCATATCCCACTAGATTAAAGTTACTACCTTTAGGATACCAAAGGCAAAGGTCAGTAGTGCCTTTCAAGTATCTCAATATCCTCTTGACAGCAGTCAAGTGGGATTCCTTAGGATTTGCTTGAAATCGAGCACAAAGCCCTACACTGAAGATAATGTTAGGTCTGCTAGAAGTACAATACAAAATTGAACCAATCATACCCTTATACAACTTTTGATCAACAGATGAACCAGGTTCATCTATGTCTAATTTAGTGGCTGTTACAATAGGAGTGTCTATTTCCTTTGATTCATCCATTTTAAACTTCTTAATCAACTCTTTTGCATATTTCTGCTGATGGATCATGGTTCCATTTGAGTTTTGTTTAATCTGTAAGCCTAAGAAGAAGTTAAGCTCACCCATCATACTCATTTCAAATTCACTTCCCATTAATTTAGCAAATTCTTTACTCAGTTTTTCTGCGGTTGCCCCAAAAATTATGTCATCAACATATATTTGTACTACTAGTAGATCCTTACCTTTCTCCCTCAAGAATAGAGTACTATCAATCTTACCTCTCTTGTAGCCATGTTCAAGCAGGAATTTGGATAGTCGTTCATACCATGCTGTAGGAGCCTGCTTGAGCCTATAGAGTGCCTTGTCCAGTTTAAATACATGATCTGGACACTCCTTGCTTTCAAACCCTGGAGGCTGTTTGATAAATACTTCTTCTTTCAAGTAGCCATTTAGGAAGGCACTCTTCACATCCATCTGGTGAAGGGTAAATTCCATGTGTGCTGCAAAGGCTATGAGGAGTCTTATTGCCTCCAATCTTGCAACTGGAGCAAAGGTCTCATCATAGTCTATGCCCTCCTCTTGGCTATAACCTTGGACCACCAACCTTGTCTTGTTCCTTGTAACAGTTCCATCTTCATCAAGTTTGTTTCTGAAGACCCATTTAGTGCCAATTACTGATCTGTCCTTGGGTCTTGTAACCAGATGCCAAACTTGACTCCTTTCAAACTGATTGAGTTCATCTTGCATTGCATTTACCAAATCTGCATCCTGCAAAGCCTCGCAACATTTTTAGGTTCAATAAGAGATAAGAAATCATCAAAAGCATGTAGATTCTTTAATTGAGATCTAGTTTTAACTCCAGAGGTTGGATCAGTAATTATGTTCTCAATGGGATGAGAACTTTGATACTTGTAAGGTTTCACAACCAACTGGTTTCTGTTTGATGTTTCTCCCATGTTCTGTTGCTGAGGAACAGGCTCATAAACAGGTTCCATTTGGGAATTAGATTCAGTTCTTCTTTGTTCAGTTCCCCCTGTCAGGTTGCCCTGGATGGAAGAACCTGTTCCATCACCTGTTCCTTCTTTTGGTGCAGCTTCAGCTTGGGCTGTGACTTCACTTAATTCTTTTGCCAGCCCAATAGCTTCATCTTCATGTTCCTGTCTCTCAGAAAGAATGTTACTTTCATAAAAAACTACATGTACACTTTCTTCTACACACATAGTTCTTTTGTTGTACACTTTATAAGCTTTGCTATGTAAAGAATACTCTGATAGGTTACAAGTATCTTGGGCACAAGTACTTTACTTTATGTTTTGATGATCTAACAAACTTACCATTCAGAACCAGATAAGGAACCTGTTACACATCTACAAGACCTTGAGATCACAAAGTTCCAGGTTGGGATCCAGCCCATGGGAAAGCAAGGTGAATGCTATTGCTGAATCAAAGGACCTGCAGGAGCTGACCAGAGAAGAGCTGGTTGGAAATCTGAAGACCTACGAGATGAAGAGGAAGATAGACAGTGAAAGAAGAGAACCAAAGAAAGAAAAAAACCTGGTACTCAAAGTTGATAGCAATGACTCAAGTGAGGAAGAGTAGAACGAATAGCTGAGGGAACAGGTCCCTACCAGTTCCCGAGGAGACTGTATGAAGTTAACTTTCCAGCAGGAAAGTTGCTGCCTGCACACACTACTGCACAGGAACAGCGCAGCAGTCAACTTTCTGTGGAAGGCTCTTTACCTACCTTGCTTACATCATTGTAAGTAATGTCACACATGCATAAACACAATCAAGGAAGGTAAAAACACCTTACTTCATGAGAGAACCAGATGAAGGACCTGAAGCATGCCTGGTACAATCATTCAAGTTAATCGACTCAAGATAATCTGGGCAGTGTGTCTTTAGATTCACAGGAACCAGATTAGGGACATGATACCTTGGTGTTCCCCTGATAGAAGAATAAGTCAACAGTACAGCTGGAAAGCAACTGCAGAAAGTGACTGCCTGCAACTGTACACGCAACAATTCTGCAGACAGTGCAGCAGTCACTTCCCATTGAGAAGGGGCATGTACTAATCAAGATTGGATATCACCATTGTGAATTGACATCACTAAGGTGATGTCTTTTGTAATATAAACCTGGTGCAAGACACAAGGCCTCTCACTAAGTCTTGCAAAATCAGAAATGGAAATACTCTCTCAAGTGCAAGAACAACCTCTCTCAAGAACAAAGCTGCTTCAACCTCAAGGACCTGATCCAAGATCGAAGATATATTAAGTCCTTAGGTTTGTTGAGTCTTTGTTATTTGATCTTCATTGTAACTCCATCTAGCTTTCTTAGAAGCTGTTTTTAGGAAACTCAAAATCACAAACCCTCTAAGTTTGTGTCTTGGCTAGAGCTAGTCAAGTTGTAAAGTCTTTGTAACTAGAGAGTTACAAAGTGGCTTGTAATAGTGTTATTACAAGTTAGAGTGAAAATCCTTTATTAATGTAGAGTGACAAAGTGGCTTGTGGTGAGAGCATCACAAGTTAGTTAAATTCTTTGTAACTAGGGAGTCATAAAGTGGCTTGTGGTAAGAGTACCACAAGTTAGTTGAATTCTTTGTAACAGAGTTATTACAAAGTGGCTTGTAGTAGGGGTTTACAAGTTAGTGAAGTTGAAAGCCTACAAGTGTAGGTCGTGGTTTTTGTCCCCTTAAGTTGGGATTTTTCCACGTAAAAATACTTTGTGTTCTTTATTTTCTGCCGAGCTACTATGGGAACAATTAGAGAACCTGATTCCCTATACTGGCTGGTTTTACAATCTGTTGCTTACAGTGGGAATTTATAGAGAATCTGGTTCTCTATACAGTGGGAACTTATCCTGTGTATCATTTACATACTTGTTCAGTAGTTAGAACTGTACCAAACTGATATAGAACCAGATTGCTATATAGTTTGGTTCTTCAGTATCTTCAGAGGAAACACATCGAGAACCCGGTTCTCTATACAGTCTGGTGGACGCTTAGTTTCTAACAATTGGTATCAGAGCGGGTTCTTTCTAAAAGGTTAACACCTAGAAAGGATCTACATGGCTGCTCCACCAAACTTCGAGGAAAGTCAATCAACCAATAGACCACAAAGATTTCAGAAGATGGGTCGCAAAAATGGTGGGATCCCAAAGAAAAGAAGTTCCAGCATGAATTCCAAAGGAAATGATTGCTGTCATAAGTGTGGAAAGCCTGGACACTTCATCAAAGACTGCCCATTTCTGAAACAAGAGCATCACAAACACAACTCTGACAAAGTAGCAAAAAGGAACCTGGTTCCTGATAAATGATTCAGCCAAAAAAGTGCAGCTGACAATGTTGTGAAGCAAGCTCTTGCTGCATGGGGAGACTTCTCCCGTGAATCAGAAGAGGAACCAGATGCAGGAAGAAGCTCCATGATGGCAATGCAAAATGAAGATGATTCATTGTTTGCATTGATGGCTCGGTCCGATGAGGATGAAGAGGATGACAATGATGAGGTAAATTTCAGGGATGCTCAGAGAAATCTGAAGTCCTACTATTCAAAGAAATTAATGTCATTAGCAAATGTTCTAATTGATACATATTATAGTTTTGTTAATGATAATGATTCCCTAATCATAGAGCTAGGAGATGCCGAACAATCTAGAGATGATTTGATGGTAGTGGTTGTTGACTTGAAGAAAACCATAGAGAACCTTAGCAAAGAGAAGAATACTCTAGTAGAGAAAATTGCTATGGAGCAAGAAAGGGATGATATGGTAGTTTCCTTTGATGATTTAAGGGAACAAATGGAAGAAGTAACTAGAGAACACAACTTGTTGAAAAAACAAACAAAAAAGTGGATGGACAACACTGAGGGAGAGGAAGTGGTTAGAAAGGCTCAACTTGAGCTTGAGTGTGAGCTTAAAATTAAAACAAGTCTTGTTGCTGAGCTTGAAAAGGATAGACAACTTCAGGAGGATTTAAAAAGGGTTAAAATGATCTTGATAAGTCACTAAAATGGACCTGGTCCTCTAATGTGATAACGTCTATATACAGGAGTAATGGTGGAAACAGGCAAGGCATCGGGTTTCCAAAGGCTAAAACCTCCTATAGTCACCATAGGAAGTATGTAACTATGGCTGCTAATAGGTTGTGCACTCACTGTGGTCAAATTGGTCATTACATGGACTCTTGTAAAGTTAAAATTCAGTCTTTACAGAAAAACAGAGTTTTTGTTGAAAAGAGGCGTACTGATGAGGTACCTGGTTCCCTGAAAAGAAAATATGTGCTGCCTGCATGGGCAAAAAGAAGTTTGATCCGCCTGTTCTATCATTATAAGCGACCCAAGCTGGCTTGGGTTCCTAAGTCTAATCATTGACTTAAGTGTGCAGGGAACAGTGAAAGGGGGCAATCAACAGTGGCACATGGATAGCGACTGCTCAAAGCTCATAACTGGAAGAACAAATGATTTCCTTTCACTGAAGGCCCTGCAAGGAGGGAGTGTATCCTTTGAAAATGGCAAGAAGGGATACATTGTGGGAGTTGGAAGGATCGAGAATAGTATGATACCGTTGAACAGTAGAGTACCTGGTCCTCTAAGAGATTCTGCTGGGTATTTCCCAAATCTGTGACAAAGGAATCTTGGCTGTCTGAGTGCTGTTAATGGTAATGCTGAGCTATGGCATAGAAGGCTCGGCCATGTCAGTTTCACACTGCTGAACAAATGAGTCAAGAAGGAACTGGTTCGTGGTCTGCTCAAGTCAAGCTTCAAGGATCACTAGGTGCGTGATGCATGTGTAAGAGGAAAGCAAGTCAGATCCTAAGCCCAAAAAGGAAGTTAACATCTCAAGGCCACTTGATCTCCTCCATATGGATCTATATAGACCTATGAGGATGCCAAGTAAAGGAGGAAAGAGAACTAAATATGAGACTCCGGCCGACATAGAGGAACATGGTCCCCCAATCACAATATCTGAAGCAGAAAACAAAGTTGTAGATGCTGTACATGGAACTCCGGCTGTTAAGGAATTCAAACTAGATCAAAGACAAGAAACTCACTTGCCTTCTCAGCCTTTTTCTCTCAAATAGAGCCTAAAGAACACCAAGGAAGCATTGAAAGATGCTGACTGGATTACAGTTGTGCAAGAAGAGCTGCGTCAACTTGATAGGAACAGTATGTGGAACCTGGTTCCACGACCTGCTGACAGAACTGCTATGGAATCCAGGCTCCCCGTGCTTAGTGTGAAAGAAATCTTCTGGAGTTGGGGTTGATCAAGCTCAACTAAGGACCTGTCCCTCGATGATAGGCTATGTTAAGAAGGAAAGGTACAAAATGCTAAAAAGTGTTTTTCGGGGACATCTAACTCAAATCTATACTGTTACAGGTATACACATATGGCAGTCTCAAGACAAAAACAAGTAAGAGTGACATTGCACTTCTAGGAGTCTTTGCTCAAAATTTTCAAAAAAAAAAACCGTCACGGAACCTGATTCCTGTGACTCAGGTTAGTAGTCTCTTCAATACTTATATGCCTTTTTAAGCTGCTGAAGTGTCATGTCATTGATTTGTTTCTGCCTTTCTCCTTCCTTCTCCTAACTTTTGAAGTCCAAAATGTTAAACCTTTTCTGAACCGACCCATTACCCCAAAAATGAACTTCTCTATCTTACACCCTAATAAAACCGATTCTTTTCTTCAAAACGAGAATCAACCTTGTCTCAAAGTAATCCTTCTTTCCAAATATGCAAGAACTGAACCCAACTCTCTCACTCTCCAAAAACCTAACTCCATCAGAATCAAAACCCCAAGAAGTCTTTGGTAGATTTTGATGGAAGTTTAACTGAAAGGGAACAGGGTAGATCTATTAGTCTAGAGCGTGAGGCTGAAGTTGTGGTTGGATTTGTGGAAGTCTTGAAGGATGGAGAAATTGGTAAATGTGAGGACTGAATGAGGAACCTGATCCCTCAAGTCCTTCTCATGAAGTCAATTTTAATGATGATCTTTTTCTCTTTGAGTTCTGTGTATAAACGAACCTCTGATCCAGTAAAAAAGATTGAGAAAAGCAGGCTGATTGATGAGGAAGTGGTGTACCCTGCTGATGTGGTGATTGTGGAAGAGAGGATGAAGTGGAAGAATCTCCATTTGTGAAAAAAAAAATGGAGAAAAGAAAGTTGGCTGAGAAAGATGCAACAGATGATAAGGATGAACAGATTGAGAAGAGAAAGAGGGAGACATGGCAGCTCAGGGATAGAAAGGGTAGTGTAAGTGAAGAACCTGGTTCCATACAAAAGAAAAATATTGAGCCATTAGGTTTGGAGGGAAAAGACGTTGAAGTCTCAAAAAGGGCTGTAAGGCAGAGTGTTGACTCTGCTATTGCTGAAAAAAATGGAGGAACTTCTTGACATTGTTGAGTTCCAAAAAATAGAATCACCTCTTTGTTCCTCCAAGACCCAATGTTTATGAAGAAGAAGTAAAAAGTTCTATGCTTTATGTGACAATCTGATGCTATATGTGCATGGGACTGAGTTTGTTCTTGATGAGAAGAAGCTTGGGGAGCTTCTTGGTGATCTAATTGATGGTTCAACCTACTCAGACAGGTTGAGCACCAGGTCCTCGAGGACCCTTGGAAGAATAGAATGCTAAGTTGAAGGTGAGAATGAATGAAAGATTGAGGAAACAGGTGGAGGAAACGAACGAATGGACACGCTCATCAAGGCCTTAGCCCCTTACTTCCCTCCTGCCCAGTGATCCATGTCTTTCACACTTCCAAATTCCCTTGAATTCTTATCCTCTATTGATTCCTATATTTGATGACATTGGTACTTCAGTGGTTTAAGTTGTCATATTATGTATTGTTGAAGCTACAGTGCTTTTATTAGCATTACTTCACTATAGGCAATCACTCTATGTTGTGCACTGACATTCATTTGTTGTTCTTGTTATTGTTTATGTTGTGTTGCCCAAGTGGCCCGAGTTAATGTTGCTGAACTTCTTTTTGGTAGTACTTCTTCTGTTATTCTTTTCGATGATTCCAAAAGGGGGAAGTTATATAGGTGTCAACATGGGAGGAACAAAATTGAATGTTGTGCATGAAAGATGGATCTGCTTCGCAGGGGGAACGTTGCTGATAATGCAGATTGAATGTTGTGCATGAAAGATTGATCTGCTTCGCAGCGGGAACATTGCTGATAATGCAGGGAAACATATGAGGAATCTGGTTCTCTGGTTCTCAAGAGATAGCTCTGCTTCGTAGGGGGAATGTTGCTGATAATATATTGATTATAGGTCTGATCCGCAGGAAACATATGAGGAATCTAGTTCTCAAGAGGAATATTAATTCTGGGTTTGTCATCATCAAAAAGGGGGAAATTGATAAGTTATGGAACTTTGAGTTTTGATGATTTGCCAAACAGTCTTGAGGAACCAGTTGTGATTGGCTCCTTAGGTACGGTTTTCATGGGGAATATGGCTGATTCGTAGGGGGAACAATATGGAGATCTGGTTCTCAGGGGGAATATCAATTCTAAGTTTGTCATCATCAAAAAGGGGGAAATTGATAGGTTACAACTACCTTGGGCACAAGTACTTTACTTTATGTTTTGATGATCTAACAAACTTACTGTTCAGAACCAGATAAGGAACCTGTTACACATCTACAAGAACTTGGGATCACAAAGTTCCAGGTTGGGATCCAGCCCTTAGGAAAGCAAGGTGAATGTTATTACTGAATCAAAGGACCTGTAGGAGCTGACCATAGAAGAGCTGGTTGGAAATCTGAAGACCTACGAGATGAAGAGGAAGATAGACAGTTAAAGAAGAGAAACCAAAGAAAGAAAAGAACCTGGTACTCAAAGCTGATAGCAATGACTCAAGTGGGGAAGAGTAGAACGAACAGATGAGGGAACAGGTCCCTACCAGTTCCCAAGGAGACTGTAGTGAAGTTAACTCTCCAGCAGGAAAGTTGCAGCCTGCACACACTACTGCACAGGAACAGCGCAACAGTCAACTTTCTATGGAAGGCTCTTACCTACATTGCTTACATCATTGTAAGTAATGTCACACATGTATAAACACAATCAAGGAAGGTAAAAACACCTTACTTCATGAGAGAACCAAATGAAGGACCTGAAGCATGCCTGGTACAATCATTCAAGTTAATCGACTCAAGATAATCTGGGCAGTGCGTCTTTAGATTCACGGGAATCAGATTAGGGGCCTGATACCTTGGTGTTCCCCTGACAGAAGAATAAGTCAACAGTACAGCTGGAAAGCAACTGCAGAAAGTGACTGCCTGCAACTGTACACGCAACAGTTCTGCAGACAGTGCAGCAGTCACTTCCCATTGAGAAGGGGCATGTACTAATCAAGATTGGACATCACTATTGTGAATTGATATCACTAAGGTGATGTCTTTTGTAATATAAACTTGGTGCAAGACACAAGGCCTCTCACTAAGACTTGCAAAATCAGAAACGGAAATACTCTCTCAAGTGCAAGAACAACCTCTCTCAAGAACAAAGCTACTTCAACCTCAAGGACCTGATCCAAGATCGAAGATATCTTAAGTCCTTAGGTTTGTTGAGTCTTTGTTATTTATTCTTAATTGTAACTCCTATCTAGCTTTCTTAGAAGCTGTTTTTAGGAATCTCAAAATCACAAACCCTCTAAGTTTGTGTCTTGGCTAGAGCTAGTCAAGTTGTAAAGTCTTTGTAACTAGAGAGTTACAAAGTGGCTTGTAATAGTGTTATTACAAGTTAGAGTGAAAATCCTTTGTTACTGTATTGTGACAAAGTGGCTTGTGGTGAGAGCATCACAAGTTAGTTAATTTCTTTGTAACTAGGGAGTCACAAAGTGGCTTGTGGTAAGAGTACCACAAGTTAGTTGAATTCTTTATAATAGAGTTATTACAAAGTGGTTTGTAATAGGGGTTCACAAGTTAGTGAAGTTGAAAGCCTACAATTGTAGGTCGTGGTTTTTGTCCCCTTGAGTTGGGATTTTTCCACGTAAAATCCTTTGTGTTCTTTATTTTCTGCCGAGCTACTATGGGAACAATTAGAGAACCTGATTCCCTATACTGGCTGGTTATACAATCTGTTGCTTACAGTGGGAACTTATAGAGAATCTGGTTCTCTATACAGTGGGTACTTATCCTGTGTATCATTTACATACTTGTTCAGTAGTTAGCACTGTACAAAACTGATATAGGACCAGATCGCTATATTGTTTGGTTCTTCAGTATCTTCAGAGGAAACACATCAAGAACCCGGTTCTCTATACAGTCTGGTGGACGCTTAGTTTCTAACATACTCCCTCATCACTTCTGGGATAAAACTTACCGAGGGAGTCCTTTCCATTATTGTGCATAAAGAACTTGCATCCAAATGACCTAAGATGCGATATATTTAGTTTTCTCCCTTTAAGTAACTCATAGGGAGTCTTCTCTACAAGAGGTCTAGTCTTGCACCTATTAATGATGTAACATGCAGTGTTTACAGCTTTTGCCCAGAAGCTATGGGGCAGTTTACTAGAAAGAAGCATAGTCCTAGCCATATCTTCAAGTGTCCTATTCTTTCTTTCAACTACTCCAATTTGTTGTTGAGTCCTTGGGGCAAAAAAATTATGATCTATGCCATGCTCATCACAAAATTCAGCAAACTTAGCATTTTCAAGTTCAGTTCCATGATCAGACCTAATTGATGCAAGTTGATTACCTAGTTGTTTCTGAGTTTTTCTAACAAAGGCAGTAAATATGTCAAATGCTTCATCCTTAGATCTTAAAAACAATGTCCAAGTAAACCTAGAGTAGTCATCAACAAGCACCATCACATATTTTCTTACCACCTCTACTTCTTATTGGACCACAGAGATCCATATGAACCAGTTCTATCGACATGGTCGTGCTTACCACTTTCTTGCTCTTAAAAGAGGATCTTACCTGCTTCCCCCTTGCACAAGCCTCACAAACTTTGTCTTCCTTAAACTTGATATTAGGCAACCCTATCACCAAGTCCTTGGAGACTAATTTGTTGAGTTGATTTAGACTTGCATGTCCAAGTCTTTTGTGCCAAAGGAGGGGATCATTGTCCAACACACTTAAGCAAGTGAGTTCATTTTCTGAAAGAGTGGACAAATCTACAATGTAAATATTGTTTACTCTTTTTCCCTGCAAAACAATCTTGTCAGTGGTAAGATTTATCACAAAACATTTGGTAAAGGTGAATGCTACCAAGTCACCTCTGTCACACAGTTGTGATACATTGATTAGGCTATATTTCAAGCCATTTATCAAGTAGACATTCTCAATGGAATGTGAGCCTGTCTTACCTACCTTTTCAACCCCAATGATCTCACCTTTCTTACCATTTCCAAATGAGACTTTACCTCCTTTTAAGTTCTCAAGTGAAAGGAATTGGTTCTTACTTCCAATCATATGCTTTGAGCAGCCACTATCCATGTACCATATTTGGCTACTCCCCTTAACTTGGACCTGCAAAACGAAATCAGGGGTTAGTCTTAGGAACCCAAACTAGTTTGGGTCCCTTTCTATAGGCAAAAGGGTGAATTAAATTTTTCTTAGTCCATCCTGGCAGCCTATTTTTCCCCTGAACAAAGGTTTTGTTCCTTTGACTGGCCTTTTCTTTTGCATTACATTCACTTTTATAATGACCAGTCTTGCCACAGTGTGTGCAGATTTTGTTCTCAGGAAGAGTGATGTACTTGCTTTTGGGATCCCACTTAGGTGCAGGAGTCCCACAGCCAAGTCCTCTCTTATTGCTACTGTGATGTTCTTGTAGCCATGATAGTGCATCAGAGGACTTATTCCATTTGCAAGTTCTATCTAGCTCATGCTTCACCTTGCCTAGATCTTCTTTTAGAACTCTTATCTGCTCATCTCTTTTGTACAACTCATCCTTCATTTTACCTAGATTTTCTTCTAAGGTGAGATGTGTGTGATCAGCTTTCTTTTTACCTGTTCCTAATTTCAGTTTTAAATTTTTAGATCTAAGTTCTAACACAGTGGTGTCAAGTTCAAGAACCTAGTTGTTCAACTCAGTATTTTTACTATCACTTTCACTAGCTCTGAGTTCCAGGTTTTTGCACTTAGCTTTCAGGATCACACATTCACTAGACAGCTGTTCCTTCTCATTGGTTATGACTTCAGACTCATCAATGAAATCTAGCAGTAACTCAGATAGCTTTTCTTTAGACAGGAATTTAATCTTGTCTTTGAGATGAATCACATTTCCCTTTTTTTCATCATCTGATTCTCCAATGGCCATAAGTTCTTGTTCATCTCCAGCTTCATCTTCTAAATCTTCATCTGATCTTTCTCCCCAAGCAGCAACCATAGCCTTTGTTGATCCTTTGTTCTTCTTGGGATGAACCTGTTCCTTCTTCCTGTTTCATCGTTCAGCCCTTTCTTTCTTCCATTCAATTTCCCACTGAGGACAGTTCTTGATCATGTGGTCAGTCTTACCACTTTTGTAGCAGCCGTCGTTGGTCTGTTTTTCAGGGGCCTTTGGTTTGTTGAAGGTTGCACCTCTTGAAGAGCCCTTTCCTCTCATTAGGTACTTCTTGAAATCCCTCGTGATCATAGCCATTTCATCATCTTCTAGATCTGCACCTTCAGCTATTCTGAGGGCCAAGCTTCTTTCCTTCTTGGGTACATCCATCTTCATGGTTTGCCTTCTAAGTTCATAGGCAGTGAGATTTCCAATTAGCTCATCCAGCTTGAGAGTGGCAATATTCTTTGATTCCTGAATAGTAGTGATTTTGCTCTCCCAAGTCACTGGCAGAACCCTTGTCAAGATTTTCTCAACCTTGTCTTCTTCAAGGATAATCCTTCCAAGAGACTTAAGTTCATTTGTCAGTGTTGTGAACCTAATATACATCTCTTGGATGGTTTCTCCTTCTTTCATGGTGAAATTCTCATATTGAGAATACAACAATGTTCCTCTTGATCTCTTTACTTGAGGAGTTCCTTCATGAGCCACTTGTAAAGTGTCCCAAATTTCCTTAGCAGTAGTACAACTTTGAATTCTGCTGTATTCGTCTGGACCAAGTCCACACACTAGCCATTTCTTGGCCTTAGCATTCTTTTCCCACTTCTTCAAGTCTTCAGCAGTGCAGTCAGCTCTAGTCTGGCACATCCATTTCTTCAGCATTCTTCTTCGTAGTGGCCAAGGGACCATCAGTAACAATGTCCCAGAGTTCATAGTCCTCTCCTATGATGTGATCTCTCATCATGTTTTTCCACCAGGAATAGTATTGGCCATTAAAGAGTGGAGGCCTAGCAGTGGATTGTCCTTCCCAGTTTCCAGGTGGTGCACTCATCTTGATCTGTTCCTAAGGTGTTAGCCTCTTCAAGGATAACCCACTCTGATACCAATTGATGTTTTATACTTCAATACCACACAAGAGGGGGGGGGGGGGAATTTGTGTGGTACCCAATTTTTCGCTTCACTTGATTATAGAAGGACCTGATTCTTCTATGTGTTCCAACTTCTACTGTTGCGAAATAATAAGTACAAAAATTAAAGAACACAAAGATTTTACGTGGAAAACACCTGGCTCAAAAGGTGAAAAAACCACGACCTACTTTCCAGCAGGATTTTCCCAAACTCTCCACTAAAATCACTGAGCCAAAAACTGCATTTGCAAAAACTCTTTTGTAAACCTAGGATTAACTCTAATCCCGTTGTGGCACACATCCTTAACTATTGCGACAACTTCAAGTTAACTATAACTTGAAAACTCTGAGTACCTAATACAATTGCTTCTAGATAAACTGAAAGGTACAATATAAAAACACCTACTACATTGAACTAGAATAAAAGACAGACACTTGGAACTGGTTCTTCTATCTGGTTCAAGTAGCTTCAGGTTTGCACGCTTGAATCACACACAAATTGCTTGCAAAATTGCCTTGCTATTTTGCTCTCAATTTACGTTTAATTTCTGCTTATGTGTGTTACCCGTAAAAGAGAACAACGCTGATATTTAAGGAGTTAGCAATTAGAGATTAACTAGAATTTCGATGCTACTCTTCCATGGTGGAAGAGTTCTAGTTGATCTCATCCTCTAACTCTATCCTTCTCTTAAGCTGTGTTCTCTTTGTGTAAGGAGTCTTTCTCCTTATCCAATATGCAACCTTTTCAATCATGAGCAGGAGATATCACTTTTGGTAAGTTAGGTTTATCTCCTTCACGTGCATCTCACATGTTTGAGTTAACCATAACTGTGCCTCACAAGGATGGACCTAGTCCATGTCTGAGTTCCTTTATCAGTCTTCAAAACTTCACCTTTACTTGGGCCAACAATTATGATTTGCACGTGTTGTTGGTTTTGGTTTTCGAGGTGTTCGGAGTTGATTTGGAAGAATAATTCTCAATTAGGAAGTTTCAAGTTGGAACAGTTGACCAAGGTTTGACTTTTGAGTAAACAACTTTGGAATCGGGATTTGAAGGTTCCTATAGGTTCATAAGGTAATTTTGGACTTGTACATATGTTTGTTCAGTATCGGATGATCCGGGTGTAATGACCCGGCTGGTTGTTTCATGAGTTATTGTCCCATTTCCCCTATTTCTGCTTCTTTATGTGTTCATCAGCTGTATTTCATCGTCGGTCGGTTTGGGTCGGAGTGGTTTTGGAGTGAATTGAGACACTTAGTCTCTTTTGAGAAGTTTTAAGTTGGAAAAGTCAACCAGATGTTGACTTATGTATAAACGATCTCGGATGTGAATTCTAATGGTTCGGTTAGCTCCGTTAGGTGATTTGGACTTGGGAGCGCATCGGGAATGTGATTTTAAGGTCCGTGGTAGAATTAGGCTTGAATTGGCAAAATTGGAAATTTGGCAATTCTCGGTCGGCAATGGAAATTTTGATATCGGGGTCGTAATGGAATTCGGAAAGTCAGATGTGTGTGCAAAATTTCAGGTCATTCGGACGAGGTTTGATAAGTTTCGGCATCGTTTGCGGAATTCGAAAGTTTAGAAGTTCTTAAGCTTGAATCCGAGGGTGATTTGGTGTTTTGATGTTGTTTTAAGTGTTCCGAAGGTTCGACTAAGTTTGTATATTGATATGTGACTTGTTGGTATTTTTGGTTGGGGTATCGAGGGTCTCAGGATGATTTTGGATGGTTATCGGAGAGTTTGGAAATTTGGTTATGCAGCTGAAGCTGCTGATTCTATCTTAACCACACCTGCGGAGTGGGAACCGCAGGTGGGAGGTCCGCAGAAGCGGTTATGAGGCGTAGGTGCGCAGTTGGAGTCGCAGGTGCGGCTTGGTCCACGTATCTATGATGACCGCAGATCAGTCAGGCAACCGCAGAAGCAAAAATGGCCTTTTAATGAAATTCCTCAGAAGCGGAAAAGTTTGCGCAGATGTGGTCCCGCAGATGCGGAAAGGGGACCGCAGATGCGGTGTGCTGGGCAGAATGTATAAAAGGGGGGCTTCGCGAATTTTGGGTTATCATCCACCATTTTTATCCGGATTTGGAGCTTTTGGGAGCAGTTTGCAAAGGGATTCAAGGGGGTTTTCGTTGAGGTGAGTAATTTGAGCCCTAATACTCGTGTTTATGGTAATTTCCCGTGGTTTTATCATGTAATTAGTGGTGATTAAGGGTGAAAATGAGGGGTTAGGGCTTGGGATTTTGGAGAGTTTTGATTGAGGATTTGAGGGGTCAAATGGAGTCGGATTTTGATAAATCTTGTATGTATGCACTCGGGAGTGAAGGGGCTTTCTAGTTTTGTTATTTTTGTCGGATTCCGAGACGTGGGCCCAAGGGGAAGGGGCGGGTTTGGGTAAATTTTGGGATTTTGGTCTAAATTGATAGTTTTTCGTGTGGAATTGATTCCTTGGCCTATATTGATTGCATTGTATTGCTTTTGGTTAGATTTGAAACATTTGGAGGCCGATTCCAGAGGCAGGGGGCATAGCAGAGTAGGATTTGGCTTGGTTTGAGGTAAGTAACGCTTCCAAACTTGGTTCTGAGGGTTCGAAACCCCGAACTATGTGTTATGTGATTAGTACTGTGGTGACGCAAATGCCAAGTGACGGACGTGCGGGCATGCACCATGAGGATTGTGGCCTGGTTCATTCCGTGGCACCGCTTAATGACTCTTTCTTGTTGATATTCGTGTTTCTATCATGTGATTAAGTAAATGTGTTGTAAAATATGCTAGATATTGTGTTAGGGCTTCACGCCGATACTGTTGAGACCCGAGCGGTCATTTCTTGCTGTCATTTCATTTGATTCATTGACATTCTGTACTCACTCTTATTCATGCATATCATATCATGTCTCAGTCTTAGTGGTTATTATTTGGCACATCATAGCATTGTTATGGGCTAGTTTCATGGCATTGTGAGCCCGTTTGTGTAAGACTGGAGAGTGATGACTGAGTGAGGCCGAGAGCCTAATTATGAGTGACAGTTATAGGATCGGGCTGCACGCCACAACGGTTATGTTGATGATTATGATAGCGCTTGGGCTGTAGGAGCCCCTCCAGAGTCTGTAACACACCCTAGTGAGCGCAGTTGATATTTTGAGGCATGGATCTTCCCTAGACATGGATCTTGTCCGAAGTATTTATACCTGGAGATGCATCTTCTCCATAGGGCTGGAATGGCCTTCCTCGGTACTGAGTGGCTGTCGACAGCGATGTGTATATATATTCCGGGATGGATCTTCGCTGGGCCGGATGGCCATATACAGTACTGAGTAGTTGAGCACTTGAGAGTGGAGGTACATGGTACATTTTCATGCATTTTTGTGCATTGGCACGTAGAGATTAGGTGAGCTTTATACTTCACATTGTTCAGATTGGTATTTACCTTGCTGTCTAGCTGGATACTTGAATTTCAAGCATGTCTACTTTACTGTACAGTTTAATTATGTTTTTACCTGTTGAGGTTTGGTTCGTCACTACCTATTAGTCCATAGTTTGGACTTTTTGCTTACTGAGTTGGTGTACTCACGTTACCCCCAGCACCTTGTGTGCAGATCCAGGTATCTCAGGGCACGGCAGCAGCTGTTGACTATTCCAGTCGCGGACATTCACCAGAGATAGCGAGGTAGCTGCCTGGCGATTGCAGTCCCGCCTTTCTCCTTCTTATCTTCCTTTTAGTATACTTTGGTTATTTTCAGACTCTTTTAGTCTTGTTATATTTCAGAACAATTGTAGTATTTGCTCATGACTTAGTGACACCCGAGGTCGGGCTTTTATTTCCGCATTTTGGCTTTTGAATCTATCTCTTTTACGGAATTTCAGTATGGAAAAGGTTATTATCTAATTTTTAATAGAATATCGAATCATTTCGGGAATGTGTCGGCTGGCCTAATTCCATAATAGGTACCATCACGACCGGGCTAGTTTTGGGTCGTGACACCGGGAGCGATTCGACACTTATTATCGAAAGTTTGCATTTTGAAGGTTTGAAGTTTGCTAAGTTTGACTTATAGTGTATTTTGGTGTTATCGTACTTTGGGTGGTGTTTCGAGACCTTGGATAGGTTCACTTTACTGATTGAAATTTGTGTGTGAAGTTTGTTCATGATCCAGAATGTTTAAGAGTGATTCGGACACTTAAGTTGCATATTAGTTAAGTTTAAGAAAATGAGTTGACCACGGTCAAATTGTGCACTTAACAAGTTCAGATTCATGATTTAAAAGTTTCAACAGGTTTATATGATGATTTAGGACTTGTCCGCAAGTTTTGGTTAAATTCCGATGAGCTTGGGATGTGTTTGGGTTGAGTTGCGCTCTTATTTGATGTTTCGACATCGTTTCTGTTGGCATAAAGGGTATCATATTGAGCAAGAAATCTTATATTTATAATTGGATTAAATTATTTGATCCGTATCGTAATTACGGATTCATAGTAACAAGAATCGTCGAATTCCAAGGTCGTATGAAAGAGTTATGCCCATTTTTGTGTCAAAAAAATTGCTGGTTTCTGGTGTGAACTTTTGTTCTTTGCGAACGCGAAGAAGGAATTTTGGGTTGATTGGTCAACGCAAAAAATTGCTTTTCGCAAATGCGAAGGTGTCCTGCGAAGGAGATGAATGAAAATCACCTGGGAGGGAAACTCGCACAGAGCCAGTGTGGCTAGGAGCATGCCACATCTCCGTCCTCAAAGACCAATATGCAAAAAAAATGGTGCTCAACTGTCCACCAGAGGTGACTAAGTGCCTAATCAAGCTGAGGCCCCCCGTCAATCCAGAAGCAGGAAAGTTCGCAGTGGTAATCACGCCCACTCTATGTCAAATACCACAGGAGGTAAGTCAGCCGAATCCAGTGCCGGAGGAGCAGAACACTGCACCTCCACCCCCACCCTCACGCAATAGCTCAATGAATTTTGTAATATGGAACTGCAGGGGTGCACAACCACCTGACTTTCGTAGAAATTTTCACTCACTGCTAAATTACTATCTACCTCCATTGGTAGTGCTTTTAAAACACACATAGCAGATCACCATAACTTAAAGACAGATTTCGATTTCTCTCATCTCTCACAAGCCCCAGCTAAAGGGCAGTCAGGAGGAATTGGGGTGTTATGGAATGATGTTGTAATTCAAGTTACCGAACTTGTAGTCACCAATCAGGAAATCCATTGCATGGTACAGGTATGTCCCACGGCAAACCTTTTTTATTTACAACAATATATGCTAGTAATAGCTTGTCGTCTAGGAAAGTACTGTGGCAAAACCTAATTAATATTGCGGACACATATAAAGGACCATGGCTAGTTGAGGGTGACTTTATCGAAATCTGTTACTCAAATGAAAAATTTGGTGGATGCTCACTCAACAATAGTAGAGAAGACTTGATGCTTAGTTGTTTTAATTATTGTAACCTCCTAGACTTAGGTTTTAGGGGTAGCAAATGTACTTGGACTAATAAAAGAAAATATAGTGCTATGATTCTTGAAAGATTAGATCGCATAGTAGCAAATTATGAATGGTTAAATTTATATCCGGAAGCAAATGTGCATCACTTACCTAGAACCCATTCGGACCATTGTCCTCTACTACTAACCCTTAACACAAAACTCCATAAAAAAGTGAATTATTTAGATTTGAAATAATGTGGCTATCACACCATGAATTCCCTCTCATTATTAATCAAGTATGGAAAAATGACCCCCCCCCCCCCCCCAGTTCTAAATACTATAGAGGATTTTACAGAACTAGTAGAAATTTGGAATAATCAGTCTTTTGGTAATATTTTTTATAAAAAAAATAATTTTCAAGCTAGACTAGCAGGTATACAAAAATCTCCTCACTATCCCATGAGTAATTTTCTACAGAACCTGGAAAAGGATCTTATATCTCAATACAACCACCTTTTAGTACTCGAAAAGGATTTTTAGAAATTAAAATCTCGTGTAAATTGGCTAAACCAAGGGGATGCTAACACGAGATTTTTTCATTTGTCAACTATTAAAAGAAGGCGACGTAACAGAATACTCGCCTTAAAAGATCCAGCGGTTAATTGGATCTCCGACATTCCCCAGTTACAGGACCTAGTTATTAACTACGATCAATCTCTTTATACAACATCCCACACCAACTCTACAACACAATATACTACAACAACTCACAATACTCTCTCACAAGAAGAAGCTAACTTAATTTCAAATTCACTAACTGAGAAGGAAATATTTGAAGCTGTCAAATCCTTCCAACCTCTCAAATCTCCAGGCCCGGATGGGTTACACCCATTATTTTATCAGAAATTTTGGCCACAATTGAAAAAATCAGTCGTAAATTTTTGCAATCAAATTTTTCAACAAGGACATATCCTCTCTGACCTAAATAAAACTTATATTTGTCTTATTCCAAAAAGAAAGACTCCTACAACAATCTCTAACTTCAGGCCAATCAGCTTATGTAACACCCTCTACAAAATTATCTCCAAAATTATTGTGAATAGGATTAGACCCTTCCTTAAAAAATTAATCAATCCTACCCAATCAGCTTTTCAAAAAGATCGTAGAGCAGCGGACAATGCTATCGTTGTTCAGGAATTACTTCATTTTTTCAAGACATCAAAATCTAAATGCCCCAGCATGCTCCTTAAACTTGACCTAGAAAAAGCTTTTGACAAATTAGAATGGAGTTTTATACGACAATCATTAGTCTTTTTCAATTTTCCTCCAAATTCAATAATCATTATCATGTCATGCATCACAACTACCTCTACTTCTATACTTTTTAATGGCACTCCTACCAAATTCTTTTCACCATCTACAGGTATAAGGCAAGGTGATCCCCTATCACCATACATTTTCATTATCTGTATGAAAATGCTATCTCGTCAAATCAACAATGCAGTTGATTATAATCTTTGGAAGCCTATATCTTTAAATGCAAAAGGTCCACAAATATCCCACCTATTCTCTGCAGACGATATTATACCGGCTTCCAAAATAACAACTGCAAGTGTCCATACAATAATCGATCTATTAAACAATTTTACACCCCAATCCGGGCAAAAAATAAATTTTAAAAAATCAAAAATCTTTTTTCCAAAATACTGTAGCACTCCTAACAGGGATTACATATTATCATCTTTTACCATGCAGGGGGCAGGTATTTTGGTAAATACCTAGATTTCCCACTCTTCCCTGAAAAACCTACCAAAAGAGATTACCAATTTCTAATCGACAACTTTAAAACTAGGTTAGCGGGTTGGAAAACAAATCACCTAACTATGGCTGGTAGGGCTATTCTAATAAAAGCAACTTTGAATACAATCCCCAACCATATCATGCAAATTATGTCCCTCCCAACATATGTAATAAAGCAATTAGAAACCTATCAAAAAAAATTTCTATGGGGGTCTACTTCACAGAGGAGGAGGCTTCATCTACTCAATTGGCAAATAATTTCTAAGGCAAAGGATCAAGGTGGACTAGGTATTCAACGACTAATTCCTAAAAATGACACCATATTAGCTAGCACGGCCTGGATGCTCTTTCACCAGCCTCAAACACCTTGGGCTTCCTTTTTACTAAATAAATATAATGCCACCAATCGCACACCCATTAAACGTACTTCAACTTTATGGAAGCATCTCATGCATGGATGGCAAACTTGCCAAATTGGTCTACAATGGCAAGTCACAAAGGGTACGCATGTTAATTTCTGGAATGAGAATTGGATTGCCCCAAACCTTAATATAAGAAGTACTGTTCAGGGTCCCTTACATAAAAATGAAATAAACTTAACAGTGGCTCAGGTGCTACAACTCACTAGCAACCAACCTCCTAGTCTATCAATCAAAATACCTTATAAAATACAATACCTAATCAATAATACTCATATTCTCATGTATGGTACAACACCTGACCATATAATATGGGGTTTAACGCCAACGGGTGAATTCTCTGTTAACTCTTGCTATAAAGCACTTACTAAGCCACTCCATCAAATCCCTAATCAAGAATGGATTTGGCAATTGAAAACACTTCCTAAAGTTAAATACTTCTTATGGTTGACAAACCACAATAGATTACCCACAAAGGACTACCTACATTCATTGGGTATTACCACTTCTAATATATGCACAATATGCAACTTAGAAAAACAGACAATTACTCACATTCTATTCCACTGTGTGCACACAGGAAACATTTGGACTGATCTTAGATTAGAATACCTTCTACAGTCCTTACCCCTTAATGGAGCTAACAATCACATTTGGCTTAAGCATCTTATACACCAAAAAAGTAGCTACTACTACACTGGCATACCATTGCAACATCTAATCCCGGTCATGCTATGGCATCTTTGGAATGTGCGCAATAAAAATTGTTTTGAAGATGCTACTACAAAACTTTCTACAAAAACAATAATGCAATTAACAAATGAGCATTTTTCCTAACAAATACAACCACCACTAAACAGCGTCACAAACTTAGTTACATAAAAGAAAATCCACCTGAACGGGGAACATTCTTCTTGAACACAGATGGGGTTCTCAAGCCACAAAACTCAACAGCGGGCTTTGGGGGGGTGTTCCGAAACCATAAGGCCGACTGGGTAATGGGCTATGCGGGCCACCATCCATCCACCTCAATCATAGAAATAGAACTTATGGCACTGCTTCGAGGCTTACAAATAGCATTACAACATCAGTTAACTCCATTACATATCCAGATGGACGCACAACAAGTAATCAATTTGTTACACACAAACACAACACCTCGCTCCTCTTTGTTAAATGACTGCAGATTCCTGATCCGGCAACTGCATAGTCCACAAGTAAGCTATGTTTACAGGGAGCACAATACAGTAGCAGACGGCCTAGCACATTTTGGAATGGAACTATCAGGGAGCAACATCACTTTTTTGAGTAGCCCTCCACCAATCATCCTCAAACAACTCCACCAGGATCAGCAACTCAACCTGCCAATGCAAGGGCCTGGCGTCACTTTCGGAGTTCATACACATATGAACAAATTTTGTCAACCGTCTGATAGGCCATCGTCTAGTAATGATTGCAGTAGCAGTAGTCTTCATGTTTTTGATGTAACAATGTTAAATATTAACGCTAGTGTACGTACTGGTACACATAGTTCTTTTTGTAAGGCTGGCTATGAGCAGCCCCTCCCTGTAAACCTCTTACAATTTTAATATAAAGTAGTCGTCTAAAAACTAAAAAAAAACCCGACTATTTTGGTATTCAGAGCATATCTTGAGTTCTAGAGCTCCGTATGAGGTGATTTTCGCAGCATTATTCTCGTCTCAACAAGGGAGTAAATATATAACCTTTATTTTGATTTTTTCACATGATTATTTCCGTTGGTTATTAATTTATATCTGCATTTTGATTGTAAAAAATGGGGTTTTGAGCCCAGAACTTGAGAAATAATCCTTGATTTTAGGGTCAATTCATGGACGAAATTGGATGATTTTATGGATATAGACTATATAAGTTATGGGTAATATTTATTTTCAATAATTTTCAGAATCCGGACACGTGGGTCCGGAGGTTGACTTTGTTGATTTTTCGAGTGGAGTTGGGAATTGTTATAGATGGTTAAATTACAAGTTTTTAAGTATCTTTGGATTGGTTTGCACGTTGTTTGACTAGTTTCAGATCATTCTGCATTGGTTTGAGGAGTTAGGGAGGCGTTAGAGCCGACTATCGGATTTCGGAGCAAGGTAAGTCTCATGTCTAACCTTGTAAGGGGGAATTTACCCCGTAGGTATTATATTTGCTATGTGCTACATGTTGTGGAGGCTATGCACGAATGATGTGACGAGTATCCGTGCCTATGTTAGAATTCCTGATTGGGTCTGGGTAGATTTAGACTTACGTCATGCTTTAATTGTAATATTTGAGTTATTCTTGCCTGTTTAATTACTTTAATTTACATTTTTGCCTGAGACTAGACTTGTATAAATTATTGAACTTGCGATTTTAGATATTTGGCGAGTTACTTGATTAGCAGTAGAGATTACACTTCCTTTTATGGATTTCTACCATGTTGTATATATTTGTCCTAAAGTTTCTCGAATTTTACAACTCACACATATATTCGTGATTGGAGCCAGTGACCTGTTGTTTCACTATTCTTATGGGATCGGACTGAACGCCTCAGTGATATTATTATGGATCGGGCCATGCTACCTCGACAGTATTATGAGATGCTTTTATGGTTCATGTCGGTCGACCTTCGGCAGTGTACACGATTGTGGGATCGGTCTTAACAACCTCACTAGGGATCGGGTCGTACGCCATGACAAGAACTCGTACCTTTACTCTTGTGGGATCGGGCCGCCCGCCTAAGCAGAATCGTGTGTAATACTTGATATGAAGTCAGTGTACCCGCGAGTTTTCTCTGACTTGAGATGTGATCATTTATTCGTTGTTGACCATTATATATTTCATTTGAGGAAGTACCCGGTATTTGAAGACTTCATGTTTACTTTTCTGTCGAGGATTGCATTAGGTACTTATATCTGTTCTCACTATTTTACCTGTCATGCCCATACCTGTTTACTTTTATTGCATCTGATTTATTGGACCGCTAGTAAGTGTCGATGTCGACCCCTCGTCACTACTTCTTCCGAGTTATGCTAGATACTTACTGGGTACGCGTTGATTTACGTACTCATGCTATACTTCTACACTGAATGTGTAGGTACTGAGACATGTACATTTGGTGGTTATCTTGGCGCATTGGCGCAGCTTTTGCGTGGACTTTTTGATGATCTGCATTCTATGCTACGATCCGCAACACACAGAGTCTCCATCATATCTATTTATTTTATCATGTCTATTTTTTATTCCAGACAGATGTTGTAGTAGTATTGTATTGTTTCAGCAGATGCTCGTGCACTTGTAACACCGGATTTTAGGATTTTCTTGTAGATGTTTATGGACTTGCCTAATATTTTAACCTTCTTATTTTATGTTTTACTAATATTTTGTATATCCACGATTTTCTAAGCCATTAATTTCCTTATTTAATAAAAGCCTTGATTTTAATAATAATAAAACTAATAGTTAAATGGACAGTTACGTTGGACGCCATCATGGTCTATAGTGAAAATTGGGTCGTGACAGCTTCTATCTGTTTCATCTCCGCCTTTGTTGTTGCCAGTTCCGCAGTAACCACCTTAGCTTCTTGCTGAAGGGCATCTTTTTCTTGCTCCAAAGTTTTTTTCTCAATTTGGAGGCTTCCAAATTGAGATTTTCAATTGCCGAGGTCCTCATATTGTCCATCAATTACTTCCATTACCAAGTAATCCTTTTCAACACCTTCATGCCAGCCAAACGTACTGCACTATCAAAGGAAGAATGTTAAAAAGTTTAAGTATTAAGTATGGTGAAATAGAAAAGAAAGTAAATAAATATACCCGGAGGGTGAAGGGGACCATGTCAATGACAAGAGAAGAAGCCGAATGAGAGGTCAACCTTTTCTTTTCATGAGGGCCAATTAAATTTTTCAACCAGGAGGCAGCTTGCTTGGGGGGTTCCGAAAGGTTGATATCTTGAGGAACTTTACTACAAATACGACGCATCTTCACCTCCTTAGATAGGCCACCCTTGTCTCGATTAGAGACATTGGGAAGTGGTTCCGGAGTTGAAGAAGAAGGGGGAAGCATGAATGTTGAGCTTCAAAAGTCTAGTTCTCAACACCAGAACCACCAAAACTAGCATCAACGATATCAAACATGGCTTCAATTGACTCTATAGTTGGCGCATGACATTAGTATCCACCATAACAAAGAGGCTTCCTCGAGAGATAAGTTAGAGTTTTAACCACTTATTACCCTTTTTCTATAGTCTTAATTCCGAAATTAAGTATTTAATACACGATTCTAATAAAAATTATTAAATTTCGGGCATGCTGTGAGGATTCAGAAGCATAGAGGAAGAATGACTTGAAAGCTACAAATCTAGGCAATTTAGTTGAAGTTAAGAAGGACATGAAGAAGTGTGATCCACAAAAGTATAAGTTCAATCCGTACTAAAGCTTTTGTGACCGCAAATGGAACGAATTGAAGCCTCAGCATCACAGCGAGGAGTGCAGTCCGCACATGAAAGTGTGTGGCCGCACTTTGATCCACAAAGCAACCCACATAGATAAAGCCACAAGATCATAGAATGAACAGATAGCTGATCTCATAATTCTCAAAAGTGTGGCAGCAAGACTGCAAAACCTGAGAAGGGTCACCGCAAATCTCTACTCAAAACCTAAAAAGTGGGAGCCCCACTCTCTTTGTGTGGCCGCAAAGTATCCCGAAGGTATTTTTGGCAGGAATTTCTAGAGCATTTTAAATAGACATTTTAGGCTTTTTAGGTTATCTTTTATCCTTGGACTTGGAATAGAGCAGCTTTTGGGCATTTTGAGTGCTTTCAAGGATGATGATCATCAATAACAATAAAGTTTGCTTTAATTTTATAATTATTATATTTTTATTTCATAGAGTATTTATATATTTTTTCTTCTCAGTTATGAGTAGCTAGACTTCTAACTAGGGTTGAATTTCAATCCTACTGTGTGAAACTTCACGGGTGTTTGACGTTGAGCTTGTTTTGAGATTGAGTTGTTTATTATTTAGCCATTTCATGCTTTAATTGCAAATTAGTGCTTGCACACATCGATTCATGCGCTTTCTAATCTGACTCTTGCTTGAGAAAGAGGAGTTGTGTCACGACTCAAACATATGGGTCGCAACGAGCAACCGGTACCTTACTCAACCGAGTACCAACATAACATATCTTTCTTATTGTACTTTTGTTGGCAAATAGGCCAAACGGGCCGTCATGGGCTAACCAGAATAAACATAAGGGAATACTCAATATAGAATGACCCAACCTGACATAAAAACTTATACATGTGACATACGGGCCTATAAGGCCAACATGATCATTTTTGAACTCAAAACATAGGCCGACAAGGCCATACAAGCATTCGTATACATGACATCTGTCTATAAGCCTCTAAGAATACATACTTATCACAAAGGTTGGGGAAGGGTCCCGCCATATCAAACAATACACGTCCAAATCATACTGACCAAACAAGCAACTCCGGAGCAAATGGAGCGTACCAACATCTTCCGCTGATCTGATGGCCTACTTGGAATACTCTCGACCTGTCTATCGGAACCAGCGGGCATGAAACGCAGCATCCCCAGGCAAAAAGAGACGTCAGTACGAATAATGTACCGAGTATGTAAGGTACATAAATAAGTACATAACAGACATGGAAGAAATATAGAGTAAATGACTCAACCTGTAAGTCTGGATAACTCTGTAATTCATGAAATAATTATAGTGTCATGCATATGTGTTTGAATGTCATTTCGTGCATAGGTACATGCTTCATAACATCATAAGGCCTCTGAGGGCATCCCATCATATCATCTCGGCCACTGTGGGCAAACTCATCAACGTATACCAGCTGATCAGGTGGTGGTGCGTATATAACGCCGTAACCTTTTCCCATATCCCATATATATATATATATATATATATATATATATATATATATATACACACACATATATACGCGTATATAACACCGTCTGTTCATGGGTCAATGTACATGTATAAATGAATGCAATGCATGAGAAGTATGTCAATAAAATCACTCGGAACGTCATAAGACCATTATACCTCTGATTAATACCATGAAACAAACTTTATCAACTTACGTATTTTCTGAGACCCATGAACAGACGATATAATAATAAGACATATGGGAATTCAAGAACATAGGCATCTCTAATACTTCCATGAATAGAGTCATTTATGGAAGTTGTGCATTTGCTCATTTCGTTCGTGTCGTATAGATCATGCCAACAATAAAGAAGGGATAGCCTTAACATACCTGAGCCGATTCTCTTGAAAATCCCTCTAACATACGTCAATTGCGACAACACGTAACGGCGGATCGAAGTAGGGGAAAATCCGTATGATATTCTTGAGAAAGATTGCACTGTACTCCCTTAGAATCGCAAAATCTCACGTTGCTAATGTGCTAAGAAATCTTGTTGGTTGAAGAAATCACGTTGTGGTGTTGTTGTAGGAATTTGTAAGAACTTGTAGGAATTTCGTAAGAAGTCACGTTACTGGAATTTGATTTGTATTGAAAATCTGATTTGAATTGAAAAGGTTAGAAGGGAAATGTCTTGTAGGAATCTGATTTGTACTGAAATGTTATAAAGGGAATGTTTTGTATATAACAAATTAGGTTGCCACCTATTTAACAAAGACTAAGAGTCTTGAGTTATGACTAAGAGTCATATGGTTGGTGTAGTGGCTTGCTGCCACGTTTTGGTGGGTTTGAGCCTATCCAAATTTTATCCATCCTTTTTCTTAATTACATGGTTAATCTTCCACCAAAAATCCACAATTAACCAAATATCCACATAATTAAAAATTATCTCAATTTACTTAAAATAATATTCACTTTTAATATACTTTATACACCTTATTGTTATGGCCATGTGGTACTTTGTATGGCACTAGTCCATAAATACTGGATATTTTAGCTCGGGCCGTATTTTATCCCAAAATATCAAACTTGGACAAAAATTCATTTTCTTTGACTTTCTTCCCCCCTTACCTTTATGAATTTACTCATTACTTGTTTGAAATAGCATAGAATGCTTATAATCTTTAAATAATCTCATTACCGAATTTACGTCGATTAACTTACGACGAAACTTTAACGTACGAAAAATGCGGGATGTAACATCTCATTTCCGAGCTTTCATCAATTTATTTATGGCGTACTTCCACATACAAAAATATGGGGTGTAACATCATTCCTCCCTTTGGAACATTCATCCTCGAATGTTGACTGATGCACTTATTCAGTCACTTATCATTTTCATGGCTTATGCCTTCTGAATACTTTAGTACTCCTCTTGACATCTAAGCAATTGTTCTGTGAGTGAATCCCAAAGGCCAAGGCATTCCCCCCTTATGCCTCTTTCTCACGCCACGACTTGTAGTCGGAATCTTTTCAATCTCGTAATTGTTGCTACCTTCTATCATGCAGCCTGTACGACTCTAACCTTGTAAGTACAAAAATGCGATCTTCTCTCCTTTTTCCTCCAGCTTTTATCCAACCTTTAGGCCTCACTTTGTGAACATATACAGAGCTTGATAAGATGTCCCTCTAGGTCTGCTATCAAACTCCAGGTTACTCTCGTTGCTTATTCTATATGTATAAATCTAAGTCCTTTAATGCTTCCTCATTACTTGTTCATCTTAAGAATGACGGCCTAATCTCACCTCATACTTTGTGACTTGTGTCCATCCATTGTTGATTCACCTCAATATTGATTTATCATCTGCCACTCCTTGATCTCTTTTGTAATACTGCCGTTAGGGCTCACGTCTCATTGGGGACATCTGGAGTAATTAGATTGATCCATCTAGGGGCGATACTATACTTCCATAACCGTATTTCATAGTATCCCAATGTGATTCACTTTACGTGGGTATTTTAATCCCGTACAATTCGTGAAATCCTCTTCAATTCATTAATCAATCGAAGGCCCAAACGTCATCCTTTATCTATCACAATTATACCCTCATTCTACTACCAGTTGAGCATTCCATTTCTTCTAAATGCCATTAGTCTTAGACTCCTTTGAGTTCATTCAGGCTATACTAAGCTTTGTATAATTTAGAGAAACCATCAGTTCTTCTTGTTTTCTTGGGCTTAATCCCGAGGAATTATCCATTCTCGTCACCTTCTCACTCGCCTTTTTTTTATCCTTACTCCTGTCTTCCTAAAACCTTTTCGCTCTACCATACTTTAGCTTGCGACCTATACGTACCTGTTTATCCTATTCGCAACCTTCCTTCAACTTTCTTGCACCATAGATTTCCTTATGTTATTCTGGAACATCAAGTGAGACATCACACTGTCTCTAACTCCTCTTTACTCTCTTGGCTAAATCTCTCGGTACTTAGAAACCACAAGGCTAAAAGGTACGCCACTGACGCTGCCGCTATCATTCCTGGATACTGAATTCCAACACTTCTAACCTTCTATCCGAAGTATGGACTATTCACGATCTTCTGCCTTTGAGTATCTCGTACTTTGTTCATATTTACCTTACTTACCTTAAAATATCGCATCGTATCTGCTATCTCTTTCATGACCTCCCTTCCACATAGGTATAATTCACGTCCATAACTTGAAGCTATATTATAATACTTGCATCTCTGGTGCATACACAATCCGGTTGGAGCTTCGTACTGACTTCTTATGAGGCTGGTACTTTTCTAATCGGCTTTATCGTAGGGCCGTTATAGAAGATGGTTGTTGTACTATCTCTCTTGCACCTCTGATATTAAGAGTAATTCTGCAATGTTCTCAATCACAATGTCCATAATTTCGTGGGCCCAATAATCAAACTCCTGATTTACTTGGGTGATGTAATTCTTTAGTTTCCTCTTTCCTTTAATCAACCTTTTTGTAGGCTTAAGCTATCTTCCGATCTGCGGCTCATGGTGTTAGTTATTACTTTAGCCCTTCAAGGATGCTATGGAATATCTATGATTCAATCTTCTAACAATTCGATCCTTTGTCTATGACCTGGGCTCAATTATTTCATTTAACTTAAACCAGAATCTTCTACGGCTATATGATTGTCAACATATATGCTGCGTGGATAATACTCCGAACTCTTAAGTGCGTTCATAACGTAACCAACTCTGGATCATTAATCGAATAATTCCTTCCGCTCCTTCTCAGCTTTTTTTAAATGTAGGTAATTACTTTTCCTGGTCTTTCTGCCCCCTATTTGCGCGCATACTTAGCTTATCTTAGTACCCACGCATATTGGAATTCCATACAACTCATATGATCTTGAATATTACTTCTGATTTTAACTTCCCTGTTCATCAGCCACGGTAGGTGCCATTTTCTTATAGAGTGCATATAATGTTGTTATGAGACTGTTGTCACATGACCATTTCCTCTTTAGGTAACTGTGCTTAGGTTGAAGCCTTCTTCCTTATTTCCTCAGCTAGTTTTTCATTGTAGTACTAGACCTTCTGGCTCTTGTAAAGTTGCAAGCTGGTTATATCGTTTACCCGACGGAATTTTTGAAGTTTGTACTCACCTTTAATTATCCTTAGTTACTTACCTTCATGCCCTTGTGCATGTAGGGTTGCTTCTGAACTAATATTTTGACTGTCTTCTTATTCATCAATAACATCTCGGGCAGGAACCCTCACTTCCTCTTCTTGACGCCGTGTTTGCATAATGTTCTGGAATCGTAGCATATCTGTAGGCTTTGAATAAGTGCAATCTCATCCCTTTTTCATTTCATCACATTCTTCCTTTACCATTCCATAATTACTAGAACCACTTAATTCTAACTTAATGCCACATCACTCCATATTCCCCCCTTTAGAGGAGTACTAATATTTAGCGCTACGACGATCTACCTATAGATGTTTTACCTCTTTATCTTTGGCGTCTTCTCACATTATTGATGACCCTTACTCGCCTTGCGGTGATCCTTCTGTACCAAGGTTAGCAACTTTCCTTACTCGTGAGGGTGACACTTAGTATAATTGGCACATACAGTCCCTTAGGCTTAACTTTGCTCACATTGCTTGCTTTAGGGAAGCATCTTCTTGAATGACCTTTCTCTGAATTTCTTATGAATCTTCTTCTGTTATCCATTCTATTATCGCTGCAACGCAGTCTGAAATTCTCATGATACCGATCATTATCAAATTACTCAGTCCCTAATTCATGTTTAGCTTACCTTGTTCATCAGCCCATACTGATTTCTATTACTTTAGGGTCTAACTTTTCCTTCTGCCAGTGGCGTTGGAGTCACTAACTTATTTCTCGAAATGAGGATACAACCTTATGGCCTATACTCTTTTGTTGTCTCCAGGCCTGGCACCTCTCATCTTTTCCTTCCCTCGATTATAGTCTATGTAACACTGTCATTTCATTCTTTTTTCTTTTCCACCGTTGTCATCCATGTATCACATCTCAATCATAATTCTTCGTTAACTCTCTTCTTATTTTCCGCTAACATTTATGTCTATCACTTTATTCTGAAAACACGAACAAGATATTCCTTTGCTCTTAGCTCCCCTTTCTCCATCCATTGGCTCTTCGAGTTGCCTAACATTCTCTCTCTACTAGGGACGGGAGCCATACTAAGATAACATTTATCCCTTTCAAGGCTTCCAGTGCCTATCTTTGTAGTACTCATATCTAGCTGTACTAGTTTAGAGTGCACCATCTGGGTGCCTCACCAAGGATATCTATTATCATATTTTCACTATCCTTCGGAAATGTCAACTAACGCAAACATTCTATTCCCCATTTTGGGTCACTCTAACCCCAGCCAGATCCTGATATACGTCCTTCTGCTATACTACTTTTGTTAACTTCCATAGGACATAAATGAGATGGGTGTGGCCATTTGTACATACCTCTGCTACCGTTGAAGGTAACTCAAAATGCTTATATCTCCCGTCCTAAATGGTAAATAATGATAGTCTTCATTAACTGGGTGCCTCGTACCCTTCTTCACCTTGCTTCTTTTACTTATTGAGACTTGTACTATCTTCTAAATCTCTCATTGCCTTTCACCATAGGGGTGGATAGATATCCTTGCCTTAAGGCTCCTTATCAAAAGGCTTACACGTCTTAGTACACACATGATCTACTGAAGACCTTACATTTTCTCATCATAAGCATCATGAAAAATCGAGTTCCTCTAACTCAACTCTTCCATATCCGCATTCAATCTCTTACCAACTGGAGGTATCATCATATTACGGATAAAATAAAACCTAGGAGTTTGAATTCTTATAAATGAGCTCAACCACACGATCTAGAGTAAGAAGAAAGAGTGACAGTCCTAAATGCCCTGTAGCCTCCTGCTTATAAGTGTGGTGCACGACACACCCATGAAAAGACTCTACTAGACACGGCTTGCAGACTCCCTAGGACAGAACTGCTATGATACCACTTTTGTCACGACCCAAACTTATGGGCCGCAACGAGCACCCGGTACCTTACTCAACCGAGTACCAACATAACATATCTTTCTTATTGTACTTTCGTTGGTAAACATGCCAAACGGGCCGTCATGGGCTAACCAGAATAAACATAAGGGAATACTCAATATAGAACGACCCAACCTGACATAAAAACTTATACATGTGACATACGGGCCTATAAAGCCAACATGATCATTTCTAAACTCAAAACATAGGCCGACCAGGCCATACAAGCATTCGTATACATGACATCTGTCTACAAGCTTGCCCCGCCACACCAGACAATACACGTCTAAATCATACTGACCAAACAAGCAACTCCGGAGCAAATGGAGCGTACCAACATCTTCCGCTGATCTGATGGCCTACTTGGAGGACTCTCGACCTGTCTATCGGAACCTACGGGCATGAAACGCAGTGTCCCCAGGAAAAAGGGACGTCAGTACGAATAATGTACCGAATATGTAAGACACATAAATAAGTACATAACAGACGTGGAAGAAATATAGAGTAAATGACTCAACCTGTAAGTCTGGATAACTCTGTAAATCACGAAATAATTATTGTATCATGCATATGCGTATGAATGTCATTTCGTGCATAGGTACATGTTTCATAACATCATCAGGCCTCTGAGGGAATCCCATCATATTATCTCGGCCACTGTGGGCAGAATCATCAAAGTATACCAGCTGATCAGGTGGTGGTGCGTATATAACGCCGTAACCTTTTCCCATATCCCATATACATATACATATACTTATATATATACATATATATATATACATATATATATATATACATATATATATATATACACACACATATATACGCGTATATAATGCCGTCTGGTCATGGGTCAATGTATATGTATAAATGAACGCAATGCATGAGAAGTATGTCAATAAAATCTCTCGGAACTTCATAAGACCATTATACCTCTGATTAATACCATGAAACAAACTTTATCAACTTACGTATTTTCTAAGACCCATGAACAGACGATAGAATAATAAGACATATGGAAATTCAAGAACATAGGCATCTCTAATACTTCTATGAATAGAGTCATTTATGGAAGTTGTGCATTTGCTCGTTTCTTTCGTGTGTATAGATCATGCCAACAAGAAAGAAGGGATAGCCTTAACATACCTGAGCCGATTCTCTTGAAATCCTTCTAACATACGTCAATTGCGACAACACGTAATGGCGGATCAAATTAGGAGAAAATCCGTATGATATTCTTGAGAAAGATTGCACCGTACTCCCTTAGAATCGCAAAATCTCACGTTGCTAATGTGCTAAGAAATCTCGTTGGTCGAAGAAATCACGTTGTGGTGTTGTTGTAGGAATTTGTAAGAACTTGTAGGAATTTCGTAAGAAGTCACGTTACTAGAATCTGATTTGTATTGAAAATCTGATTTGTATTGAAAAGGTTAGAAGGGAAATGTCTTGTGGGAATTTGATTTGTATTGAAATGTTAGAAAGGGAATGTTTTGTATATAACAAATTAGGTTGCCACCTATTTAACAAAGACAGAGTCATGAATTATGACTAAGAGTCATATGGTTGGTGTAGTGGCTTGCTGCCACGTTTTGGTGGGTTTAAGCCTATCCAAATTTTATACAACTTACTATTATGACCATGTGGTACCTCGTATGGCACTAGTCCATAAATACCGAGTATTTTAGCTCGGGTCATATTTTGTTCCAAAATGTCAAACTTGGACGAAAATTCATTTACTTTGACTTTCTTCCCCTCTCACCTTTACGAATTTACTCATTACTTGTTTGAAATAGCATAGAATGCTTACAATCTTAAAATAATCTCATTCCCGAATTTACGTCGGTTAACTTACGACGAAACTTTAACGTAAGAAAAATGCGGGATGTAACATCTTATTTCCGTGCTTTCATCAATTTATTTATGGCGTACTTTCACATACGAAAATTTGGGGTGTAACAAGTTGGGTTTGGGTAATTTGGCTAACAAAAGAATTAGAATAACTGAGAATTAGATCACACCTAATTAAAAAGAGTCAGCTAGAGATATGAATCACTTAACTTGGATACAATTAGGGGTGTTCACGGTTCGGTTTGGTCGGTTTTTGATTAAAACCAAAACCAAACCAATTTAATCGGTTTTTAAAATTTTAAAACCAAAACCAAACCAAATTAAATACAAACCATCGGTTTGATTGTTGTTGGTTTGGTTCGGTTTGGTTCGGTTTTTCGGTTCTTAGTAAGCTAATGATAAGTCGATAATATTAAAACAACGCTAGACAACAATCTGAAAATAATTGGCCAAATTTATGCTTTTTATATATTTCTTTGAGAACTGAAAGTTTATTTACATGTTTATATGAAAAGAATGAACAAAAAACAAACTAAAAGTTTGCTTTCTCAAGCTTTAGCCATTGTTGTCTTGCAATTTGAATGTGCTTTCTTTACTCTTGTGGTGATTTTTTTTTAACTCTTCTTTTAGGCAAAAGTATGTGAGGAGGGTTAGAGAATTAGAGTCTATTAATGAAAAGAAAATTGGTCGAATCCTATTGTTTTGGGCTTAGGCAATATTTTAAGATATAACAGGATAAACCAAAATTCAAAATAACAATTAAAATTATTAACAAAAAGATATTATATTGTATATAAATAATTATTAAATTTTGTATATAATTAATCTGTTTGATTCGGTTTATTTTTCGGTATTTTAAAATAGAACCAAAACCAAACCAAATATTATCGGTTTTTAAAATTTAAAACCAAAACCAATCCAAATCAAAAAAAATATCGGTTTACTTAATCGGTTTGGTTCGGTTTTCGATTTGGATCGATTTTCCGTCAAACCGTAAACACCCTAGATACAATAATACCTAATATTAATGTAATTCTGTTGACCGGATAGAGCACTTTGAATTAGTCTACTTGTTAGTTGATAGACATCAAGTGACTGAATTAGAGTGTGTATCATAATAACCCCAATCACTCAATCAAGCTTAGTAGACTATATCTAGGTGAAGAATACATCCATAGGCCTTTAATCCTATAAGTAATTCTCTTACTTAATTTTTGCTTGTTATGTGTTTGTTAAATAGTCTTTTGAAATATTTGTAGTGTAATCCATAGAATTAGAAACTCACACTTTTGGCTGGAAGGTGATTTAAGATATAATTAGTCTCATTCTTAGGTATCTACCTTAAATCCTATTAAAACTCATTGTGGTTTAACCCCGACTATTAGTTAGGTTATGATTTCAACGATCGTTTTACTTATCTTTTAGATGTGTATTTTGGACGTATCATCGAGGTCATCAAAGAGGTGGAGTTGAGTCTTAGTGGCATTGACTCGGGGACTACTCTGATCACATCTTAACTCAACTTGCTTTTTTCTAGATATAGTCCTCTTATAGAGAGGACTAACGAGTTATTCTTTTTGCTCAAAATTAGGAGTTTCTTTGCTTTTCCTTTTCAGAGTGGCCGACTTTAAAATATGCTCCTGGGCCTCACTAACCTTGAGCCTATTTACCAGAACGCCAGGATGGGATGCGCGAAATCAAAACCTTGTTGAAACAAAATGAAAAATGTGATGACCCGATAGGTCATCTTATGATTTAGAACAAAACTTTATATTTTGAAGCCTTTAGAACCCCATTCTAGTCTTCCTCGATTTGCGTGAGCGGTCTGGGTATTGACCCGGAAGGTTTATATGCTAAAACTGATAAAAACAAGATTTTTTTGGCCTTAAAAGTTAATTTTGGTTGACTTCGATCAACGTTTTGAGCAAACGGACCCGGACCCATGTTTTGACGGTCTCTGTGGGTCCGTATTGAAATATGGGACCTGAGCGTATGCCCGAAATCGAATTCCGAAGTCCCTAACTCGAGATATGAATTTTTATTGAAAATTAAAAGTCTAAAAATCTAATGGTTTTAAAGAATTGATTGGTGTTTGGCCTTATTGGTACCAGGTTCGTATTTTGGTTACGAAGCCCGGTACATGTCCAATATAATATTTATAACTTGTCTGTGAAATTTGGTGAGAAACGGAATTGATTTGATGTGATTCTGACGTCCGGTTGAGAAATTAGAAGTTTCAAAGTTATCTTGAAAAATTTCATTCGATTTGGTGCTAAATTCATTGTTCTAGGTGATATTTTGGCAATTTGATCATGCGAGCAAGTTACGTATGATGTTTTAAGATTTGTGTGCATGTTTGGTTTGGAGCTCCGAGGGCTCGGATGAGTTTCGGATAGGCTACGGAGTGAAATGAACTTAGAAATCATAGCCGGTGTGCATCAGACCTGCAGGTCTCGCATTTGCGAGCCTAATGCGAGCCTTGCATTTGCGAAGAAAACCCCACTTTGCGAAGTTGGTCTGGGGGAAGGGAAATTCGCATTTGCGAAGAAGGAGGTCGCATTTGCGATCCTCCAGCATCGCATTTGCAACAAAATGTTCGCATTTGCGAAGGTAGAAGGAATGTGACAGGTTCGCATTTGCGATACTTTTCTCGCATTTACGACATCTGCAGTTGTGTAAAAGTGACTTAGACGGGATTTTTCTCCCATTCTTCAAATTTTCAAAACCTAAAACACAAGAGGCGATTTTCCAAAGAACTTTTCTTCCCAAAATCATAGGTAAGTGATTCTAAACTAGTTTCTTTCAATCTTTCACTATATTTTACATGATTTCAACCTAGAATCTAAGGTTTTCATGGTGGGATTGGAAATTTCTGGGTAGAAACTAGGGATTTCAAAAATCGGGGATTTAGACGTCAAATTGAGGTCGGATTCCAAAACCAATTATATATCCGGGCTCGGGGGTGAATGGGTAATCAGGTTTCCGGTTTGGACCAAGGGGGCCCGGGTGTTGACTTTTTGCTGACATTTTCAAAAATGGCCTAAATTGAATCCTTTACAATCGTGGGTAGTTCTTAAGGCTTAAATTGAATCTTTTGGTTGGTAATTTGCTAGATTCTATTGGTCCGGAGGCTTGTTTGAAGGTAAAAATTGTGGTTGTGCTTTCAGTTTGGCCGTTGGAGCGAGGTAAGTGTCGTGGTTAACCTTGGCTTGAGGGATTAGCTCTTATTTTCCTATTTGCTACGTGTTTGAATGTTGAGTACAACGTATAGGTGAGGGTGACGAGTACCTATGCGTTGTTGTCGAGTCATATCATGCGAGTTAGTCTTATTCATGAAATTGTAGCTTTCCGTGATCATATTACCCATGCTTAGACTAGTTTATCGTTATGTTGATCGTTCTTATCATATTTGTGGTATTGATTGAGTATTGATTCAAAGTTGAGGTTGGTATTGTGAAACCAAATGTTGAAGCAAGACTTGTTCTTGATATTTCTATCTCCCTGTTGTTATTGTTCCTTGTTTTGGTGAGGGAGAGTGTTAATGCACGAAGGGTGATGCCGTGCCATATTTTGTGAGTGTTAATGCACGAAGGGTGATGTCATGCCATGTTTTGTGAGTGTTAATGCATGAAGGGTGATGTCGTGCCATGTTGTGAGTGTTAATGCACGAAGGGTGATGCCGTGCCATGTTATGAGAGAGTTAATGCAAGAAGGGTGATGCCGTGCCGTTTCTATTTGATTCATATGGTGAGGTTGAGAGTAAAGCACGAAGGGTGATGCCGTGTACTTTCTTGTGCTATGGTTACTTGTCCTTATTTGTTCTAATTATATTGGTTGATCAAAGTCCTTAATTCTGCTGTGATCCTTTATCTTGTGATCCCCTCAGCATGTCCCCTTCCCAATATTACTTGTCTTGCTTCTTTTATTGCTGTTATTGGTATATATATATTGTTATACTACACAGGTTCATCTGTGGGTGTCTTGTCTTAGCCTCATCACTACTTCACCGAGGATAGGGTCTCACTTACAGTACATGGGGTCGGTTGTACTGATACTGCACTCTGCACTTCCTGTGCAGGTTTTGGTACTGGCCCAAGTTGATCCTGAGTTTAGCTGTTGGCTTCATCTGATCGGAGACCCAATGTAGTCTTGTTGGCGTCCGCAGGACCTGGCATCCCCTTCTATACATTCTCTTTACTGTTTCTTTTGTATCGAAAATAGTTGTATTTCCTTCAGACATTTACTTGTAGTTAAATCTTAGAAGTTCGTGAATTGTGACTCTAGATTCTGGGTAGTATTATATATTGAGGTTGTTTTGGATTTCCGCACTCTTTTCAACTTGTTATGGATTGATTGTTGTTAATCACTTAAAGGTTTAAGAATTGGCTAAAGATTTTATAACGTTGGCTTGCCTAGCAAGTAAAATGTTGGGCGCCATCACGATTTCGACGGTGGGAATTTTGGGTCGTGACAAAAAATTATATGTGTAAGGGCAAAATAATGCTTATTCCGCGAAACAAAAGGGAGGCTAACCATGAGTTTTCGCTTTCCACCCGGAAATTTCAGAAATATACTTCCAGGTTCTCTGTTTCAGAAACCCAGCCATAAAATCCCGCAGCCTCTCCAATTATTTCTTTGGTGGCTGCAAAAAACATATACATAAAGCTGTACGATCATAATATGAAAAAATGATCCAAAAAAGTTAAAAGAAACTTAAGAGCGTAACTTCACTTCTTAGGGAATGGACGATCACCGGGCTCTACCATGTGGGTGGGAACAACTAAAAATATGTTATAAACAACTCAGAATCACCTCAATTTTTGTACACAAATTTCAAATCATATAACGAACCCATTATAACTCCCGGAGTAGCAATCCAAACTCGATAATATCGAAGTTAACTCTCGGTCAAACCTATGAACTTCCAGACTTTTAAATTGCCAACTTTCGCCAATTCAAGCTAAAACATTCTAGAAACATCCAAACACAAATCCGGGCATACATCCAAGTTCAAAATTACCACCCAGACCTAACGGAACTATCAAAACACCGATCCGGCGTCAAATACACGAAAGTCAAACTCGGTCAACTTAATACTTCCACATTGAAAATTATTCCTCCAAATCAATCCCGAACCACTTGAAAATCAAAACCAACCATGTACGCAAGTCGTAATGCAGCATATGAAACAACTCACGACCTCAAACCACCGAACAGAATGCCGATGCTCAAAATGACAGGTCGGATCGTTACACTCAATCACCGGATCAATTGCTAGTTGGAACCCGAGAGTAGCCTTCATGTTAACTGGATATTCGTTCATCATCTTCGGGAGCTTCAATAGTGAAATTTTGTTTCTAAGGGCATTCTTTTCGAACAATGAAAATATGCTCTTGTTTGATAATAAAAGGATAAGTATCTGCAGGATCGTTACAACCACCCGTCTGACCAACAGTCTAATTCCATTGGGGGCGATCAGCAGCAAAGTTGAATTGTTTGGGTATAATATTAGACACTAAGGGCTCGGTTAAAGGCATTGAAGTATCCTCCAATTTATCCTTCTTCTTATTCTTAGAAGAGAATCTCGTAGTATCGGAAATTCGGAATCTCTCTACTCGGTATGGAATCTAGATTACAAAGTCTTCCTCCTCTTCTCCTAGACCTAATAGTGGCTTCAATATTTGGTAACTCATCGACTATGATAGCTCGACGAGAATAAGCTTCAGCATTAGAAGATATAGAAGGGACAAATATTTTGAGAGGCCATGACTATGATGATGAAAACGAAGCAAAGAAAAAGCAAAAGAAAGTGGAGAGAAAGCAAAGAGGAACATGTATGAATGGATATGAAGAAAGTAGTAAGAGAAGAAAAGATTTGAGGGTTTCGTATTTATAGGAGAAATACGTCATCATGAACCGTCATTAGGGGACTATCAGTTTGAAGTCACAGAGTCGGTAGTGCCAGAAAATCATTGTAAACGGCAGAGCCAAACACATTGGGCCACGTGTCTCGAGCATTAAATGGAAGTGGCCCACATCACTTCACTTCTGCGGCATGTCAGTGAAATCTCGGGATGAAGCGACAAACGTTCATCTAATTCCCACAAAAAAACTATTTATCACTTTTCAAATAATTATTTGAAATGAGGGTGGACTATCTGTATCGATAAAAAACAGACTTACCATCTAGATTAATTGAGTCATGACACATGTCAAAAATACTAGAGGATCATAGAGAAGTTGAAGTATGATATTAGTCAAAGTTGAGGGTTAATCAGTACCGATAATATTGGCACCATAACTATTAGTACAAGAATCACTCGTAACGAAATTATTCAAGAGCCAGATGGAGAATCTTTCGTGGATACGAAAAAGATAAAGCGAAATTTGGTATAACTCCCTAGTTACATATTCTTAGCGTAACTGGTAGAAAATACAATTAATGGGTGTAACGGGTGACCAGTACCGTAGAAGAGCTGTTACAAATATTTTTATTATTTAAATTCCTCTTTTTCTTGCTTTGTAGCCCATGTAAAAAATTATTTTTTTACTCTTTAATTACAATATTGTATTTCTGGCAAGTCAAGCATAAAGAGATACGAAAGAAAAGTTACTCTGATAAATAAGAATTCTCTTACCTTTTACTTTATGTTTGGTTTCTTATTCATTATTTTCAATATTTTTCATTATTTTTCATATTTGAGAAAGTGTATCAAATCGACCGTTGATGCCCTAACATATAAATTTAATTAACTTGACCTATTAGACTAGTTTTAGATTAAACAAGGAAACCTCATTCGTTATGTCAACTATTGGATTTGGGTTATGCGTATTGAGAACACTCCAGAAGTCTTATTGTAATCTTGTTGCCATGAGGCAGCACCAACCGTGGCTTATAGAGTTGTTGCTTTGTACACTTTCTGCGCTGAAGAAGTGGAAAAAAAAAAGGAGAAAGAGCGGAAAGGGAAGGAAAATGCAGGATCATAGCTACAATATTAGGTATGGTTTTGGACGAATCCATTAGTTTTTGCTTAAATCTTGTATTTGTATTAGAAAATTCTTAAATAAGCATAAATATTTAATTGTGAACTTAATAATAACTAAAATAAGTTATGAATTCGGTGGCAAGTTTAGAATCCATAAACTTTAATTTATTGCTCTACCTCGGCAGAAGATGAGGGGAGAATAAGATGTATGAGTTCCCTATTCAAAATATTATTAACCATCCTTCTCAGTTAGACATGAATTTGAGGCTCTAGGCATAGAAGAAATCCTTTTGTTCCTCTGCATAAGTGAATTAGATAGCTTCACTTGTAGAAGTTGAAATTCCAGGACAATGGCTATTTTTCAATTATATGGCTGAAAAGTGGCTATTTTGTGAAAGTTTCCCTATAATGTACTGACAATCAACTTTTGCTTCAGAAGTGGGCTGATCTGTGTTCACATCAAATGGCTTAAAAGACCCAGAAATAGGAATGGCCATGGCCCACTTAAATAGTTAACGGCTTCTACTTGCTTCTGAGGAACAAAATAATATAGACATTGAAGAACTATCTCATAAACTACTCTAGTTTAGAACCTAGTTAACTATAGTTTGCCTAATTACCATTCATAGCTATTATTCAATTGTTACTAACTTGTATCAATTACATATTCAAACGTGCAACAAATACTTGTAGGTATTAGAATGTTAACCATCACTTTCCCTTGTTAACATTTCTCCACTCTCTGTGGAGGTAGATCTGTGCAAAATTTGCAGGTAATATGAAAAGTTGCGATCTTTGCTTACAAGGTTATATGCAGTAGAAATAAAATTGATAGACTTATATATAGTTATTTATATTTAGTGTATACTCAATACTTGTGTTGGTGGGAGATAGTAGGTATCCCCCGGAATTAATCAATTTGTACATAAGCTGGCCGGACACCATGGTTATAAAATATATAGTGTACCATAGAGGGTACGAGGTTATATGGAGATAAAAGATCCTCAGTCCTTCCCCTTATTTACCATAATTCTTGCACAATTTGCTTCTTTATCTTGGATTTTAATCAGAGCAAATGTTTAAAAAAAAAAATAAGGTTCCATTAGAACATGCAATAAAGGGCTAAATTCTACTTATTCTAAGTAGTGTAATGTATTAACCATCACATTGCCCCAATTATTAGTCCCTGAACCCTATTAAACTTGGCGAAATTTTTTAACATGTCCTAGAAATTCCTTTAATAAAAATTCATATTTCATGCAATAGAAATTCAAACTATCACATAACAGAAGGCATTCTTAAAGTTATCTAAGAAACCTCCTTAAAGTTGAAGAATGAAAATGTATTACTAGTTATCTACATCACATGGCCAAATAAAATCCATTTTGGCAAAATCTATGGCCAAACGGGTCCTTAGCATCTTATGATTCATACCCAAGCATAAAGAGGGGTACTTAAACCTTTCAACAATTGCTAAGAATAGGATTAGCCAAATAAAAATTCTCAAATATTTAAAAATGTGTGCAAGAATACTTTTGTAACCAAAAGTATAATTTGTCTCATTTGTATTTTTAGCTTCAACTATATTTTCTTCTGTCACCATCTTTATATAAGAAGCACCCAAATGTTTTTTATTAGCCATGACCATCTTTCATCCTTATTGGAAGAAAAAATGAAGAACTCTTATCTGAGGAGGAAGGGAAAAAACATTATAGAAAAAGAGAATAAAGAGAAAACGAATACATAAATAGAGAGATCAAAGCATTCTATCCGTAAGAAGATTACACTCGGACTGAGTACGCAAATCGAGAAAAGCTATAATAAGGTGTTTGAGGCTTCGAAACACATAATTAGGTTCTAAACATAAGATGACCTATCGGGTCATCACACATGGTGACTTTCATGGCTATATTAAATTTTGCATTTAAGACTTTTAAATCTGCAATGGTCAGAATTAAAGAGACATAAAAGTTGTTAAGTAGTTTAAATAGTGCAAGAGCTCTCATAGTTTTTTCTACCCCATATGTAGTTGTCAAATGTGACAGAAGAAATTAAACAAAGCATTCATAAACCAAATCCTCTCTGAATCTAGAGGACAGTGATATTTCAACGGTTCTATTTAATCTTAACGACTTATCTTTTTTGTTTTTATTACCTTCAAAGTTTTTCAATGAACTCTTTTGTTGAAATCTTAAATAAGATGACCTGCTCACCAAAAATAAAAAATAAAAAATGCAACAGCTTGAAATAATTAATACCATCTTCAACATTTCATGTAATATAATTTGAAAATTGTTTTTGTTACTTGACTAGTAAAACATGTTACATGCAGACATGTTCCCCGCTCTTCTGCTGTTAATATATTTTGTTAACACAATTTAATAACGATTTTAAGTTATATATGCTGTCAGCATAAAAAATATTTTATAACTCCGAATGATAACAACTGTAACTACGTATAAGATTTTTAATCTGCTGGAAAAGAAACCAATAATACTCATGTACAAAATTTATGAGTACTGGGGCTAAAAGGGGAGAGTAATTTAAAAGAAACGCCTAATGATCATTACATTGACTTTTAATAGTAACTCTTTCCTTTTATTAAATATGGGGAGGAAGATAATATGATCATCCTTACTATTGAATTGTGTAATTATTTTATTCAAAAGCTTAATCAGTAGTATCTGAAAATCTTAGAGCGAGACACTTTATTTGCTTAATTCGATCTTCAGCACATTCCTTCACGCGTGTGCATGAATTATTTTTCGTGATCAAGAATTTGATCTTTAAATGGTTGATGGTGATAAAACTCGAAACCAATTAAGAGTTCTATGAGTGAATATTTTGATTGAATATTATATATGTTAAATATTATGAGTGAATTCATTTAAAAGTTCAAACTGTTAGAGTGACATTTTTTAACTAATACTTGCTTAATTATGTCTCTTAATTGAGTTACGCCTTATGCCTTACTCTTCAGTTATAAATCAATACAATCATTTTATGGTCGTAACTAGCATGATCTAAATACTAGGAAGAAAAACGATAATGTATAACGTTATGTAAAATCATATAAAAATATGTTGAGTCTATTTTTCTTTTTAGGGTCCACTGACTCTCAGCTTTAATTATTGATCATTTGCAACTCATGGAAAAGGAAGGGGGAAAAAAAAAGAAAAAAGATGGGGACCAGGATATATTTCTAATTAACTTTGGCCTTCACGATTAATAATACAAATTAATTACAAATGCTAATTTAATTTATAAATTAGAATTCAATTAAAAAAATCATAACTTTAACAAATTTTTAGTCACTGTTTAGTTTAATACCAGTTGCTGTTCTGTTATTTACCAAGAAATAAATGCAGAAACATTTATACAAGCCTTTGTGAAATACTCTCCGTGAATCCTTAATCGTCTTCTGCTCTTGCTTTAACAAGTAATTGGTTTAATTATATAAAGCCTGCCACTGGTCTTGTAAATCATTCAGCCATCATTTCAATTTTTAACTATAGGTCTTTGTCAAAACCTGTAACCAAACATGTAATATAAATTATAAGATATGATCGCGCTAAAAGGAAACACCTAATCTGGAAAAAGAATTTTACCCGCACTCGATGTTTGCATTAATTTGTGACTCTTAAGATTATGTTACTTATATATATATATATATATATATATATATATATATATATATATATATATATATCAACTTATCACCAGAAACTACGAGAATAGTAAGTATTTCTCCATTCTTATTCCGGGGTTTCGAGTTCGAGCCTTGAAAATAGAATCGCCTTTAGTAGGGAGTGCTCATCTCAAAGTGGGACTTACTGATATTCCAACTTCAGTAGTGATCAACAGACCACATTGAAACAAGAAGCTAAAAAGACTGATATGCTCTAATCATAAATTGTCAGCAGTTTCATATCCTCCACATAATCCTGCCGGTTAGCTATTAAAGTCTATACTCTATATATATTAGAATTGAAGAAAGAGAACCCATTGAGACCAGATCTTATATCAGAAGCAAAGTTTCAGAGCACCTATTCTGAAAGAGCTAGAGATAAGGAACAAGAAGAAAGCTAGTGACGCCTTGGTCTCCAGAGAGAGAGGGATGATGCCGCATAAGCTCTCACGCATAAGTAGATTTAAGATTTGAAGTTTATGGAATTTTACAGGGACATCAAATTAATACTATAATAATTATTAGGTTTCACAATCAAATATTACAGATATTTAAAGAATTTCTTGATATATATATATATATATATATATATACACAAAATTTTGGTAGATGCTATTGAGTTCATTAAACCCGTAACCGAACCTCTAAATCCTCCCAAGGCACATCAAATTAAAATCCCTTTTAATTTTAGTAGTTGAAGAGAGTACAGGAGTTCTTCAAGATGTTGACCCTTTTGGTGCATGGTTGTTGTGGACTATGACATCTATCTTCATGCAAATAATTGGAAGACAGACATAAAAGCTGAGTCAATTTCCCATCTAGGTAGACGCTAATTTGTGTATATACCACATTTTAAAAATAGTACATATATGGCTTTGCTAAGATTTCCAAAAAAACAAGCATGAATTTTGTAATAGTATAAGAACTATCTCTACTGATGTTTGCAAATTCCTAGCAAGTATGGACAATAGTAATGTCCTTAAGACTATGTCTTGCTCCTGTAATTTGTTTTAAGTAATATAAATATCGTGCTTTTATGTTAAAAAAAAGGCTTTGCTAAGATTTCAAGTTGTGCTTCCAACGGCTTCTCTAATGAGTTTAAGTTCTATTTAGATTGTAAAAAAAATATTTATATAACTGGATTATTATCTAACAAATAATTTGATTGTGTAAATATCACTACTAGAATCTATGAATTTTTCTGTGATGACCCAAAGGTCCATCTTGTGTTTTAGAACCTAATTCGGGGTTTCGAGGCCTTCAAAACCTTATTTTATTTCTCCTCGATTTACGTGCGCAGTCCGGGCGCGTTTCCGAAAAGCCTTTATGTGGAAATTTGAGAAAATAATAATTTTTGCCTTTAAAAGATGATTTTAGTTGACTTCGGTCAATATTTTGAGTAAACGGACCCGGACCCGTGTTTTGACGGTCTCGGAGGGTCCGTAGTAAAATATGGGACCTGGGCGTATGCCCAGAATCGAATTCCGAGGTCCCTAGCCCGAGAAATGAATTTTTGATGAAAATTGTAAAACTGAAATTATAATAATTTTGAGAATTTGGTTAATAGTTGATCTCATTGGTATCGGGTCCGTATTTTGGTTCCGGAGCCCGGTAAAGGTCAGTTATGATATTTATATCTTATCTGTGAAGTTTGGTGAGAAACGGGACTGATTTGACGTGATTCGGACCTTTGGTCGAGAAAATAGAAGTTTTGAAAATTTCATGCAATTTGGTGCAAAATTCGTAGTTTTAGGTGTTATTTTGGCGATTTGATCGCGCGAGCAAGTTCGTATGATGTTTTAAGACTTGTGTGCATGTTTTGTTTGGAGCCCTGAGGGCTCGATTGAGTTTCGGATAGGCTACGGATTGATTTGGACTTAAGAGAAATTGCTGGTATGCTTCAGGTCTTGCAGACTTCGTAATTGAGAGGTCTAGCTCGCAAATGCGAGCCTCGCATTTGCGAAGCGGGAGGGGGAGGGGGCTGGGTTGTTCGAATTTGCGAAGAATTATACTGCATTTGCGGAAGTCCAGGTTCGAATTTGCGACTGGGACTTTGCATTTGCGAAGGCAGCAGAAATGCGAGGGGTTCGCAATTGCGATACCTTTCTCGCATTTGCGAGCTTCGCAAATGCAAAGCTCAGGTCGCAAATGCGACATCTGCAGCTGATAAGTTTGGACTTAGATGGGCTTTTTCATTCATTCTCCCATTTTTCAAAACCTAAACTTCAAGAGGCGATTTTCCAAAGGCTAGTTCTTCCCCAAATCATAGGTAAATGATTCTTAACTCATTTCTTTCAATCTATTACATTTTTTTACAAGATTTCATCCTAGAATCTAGGGTTTTTCATAGTGGAATTGGGTGTTTTTGGATAGAACTTAGGAATTTCAAAATTTGGGAATTTACACCTCAAATTGAGGTCAGATTCCAAAATCAATTGTATATCTGGGCTCGGGGGTGAATGGGTAATCGAGTTTTGAATTGAACTTCGGGTTTTGACCAAGTGGGCCCGGGGTCTGGTTTTGACTTTTTGGGGAAAATGTTGGGAAACTTATAATTATGCATTGGAAGCGATTTCTTTAGCGATAATTGATGTTATTGAGTTAATTATGACTAGATACGAGTGGATTGGAGGCGGCAATTAGAGGAAAAGCGGTAATTTAGCTTTGAGTTGGCCGTTGGATTGAGGTAAGTGTTGTGTCTAACTTTGACGCGAGGGATTAGGGATCCCCGACTTAATTGCTACGTGAAAATCCATGTGTATGGCGTATAGGTGAGGTGACGAGTACCTATGGGCCGCCAATTATCTGTTTAGCCTGTTCCTCTCCCCGTTCCTACTATATTGTCTTCTTGTTTTAACTGCAACATGCTTATTGGTGCTTCCATGTCTAATTGCTTCTTGTTAAATATTTTTTTCTTTACTGAAGGTATTAATTGTTCCGTAGTTTCATCGTATTACGTTATTGGGTTAAGTTGGTTTATTGGTGCTTCATGGTACATTTTGGTTGGTCTTGCTGTGTAGTATTAATTGATGAAGTTTCATAATTGTATAGATTTCCATTTGTGTTGGTTTCAGGAATAAATGTTGTGGAGGGTTTGAGCTAAATTGTGAAATACTTATTCTTATTGTGTGATTGGTACTGATATGGTGGGATCGGGTAGCACGCTGCAACAGGAGAAATAAGAGTGGTATATTAAGGAGGAATAAGGGTGAAATGTGATTGTCTAGTGGGATCGGGCTGCGTGTCGCAACAGGAGCAATAAGGGTGGACATGTGGGATCGGGTTGCATGCCGCAACAGGAGGAATAAGGGTGATATATTGAGGAGCAATAAGGGTGGACTGGTGAGATCGGGTTGCACGCCGCAACAGGAGTAATATGGGCGAATGTTCATATTGTTACTGATCATATGGTGGGATTGGGATGCGCGCCGCATCATTTTGTTGTTTATGTATTCTTCTTCTGCTGTGATTCTACTCCGTAGTATTGTAACTCTCTTAAGGATTGGTTATAGCTGAATACTGGCAAGATACTTGACTTCCATATTTTTTTCACAGCAAGTACTGTTTCATTTCATTCCGTACTTTCTTTTTTTGCTTTATCATATACTGTATCCAGGTTATGTTGTAAATGCCCCGCCGTAGCCTCGTCACTACCTCGTCGAGGTTAGGCTCGACACTTACTAGTACATGGGGTCGGTTGTACTGATACTGCACTCTGCACTTTCTGTGCAGATTTTGGAGATCGTTGTGGCTGATCGAGAGGTCGCTTGCAGGCATTCATCTAGGAGACCCAAGGTAGTCCTGTAGATGTCCGCAGGCCTTGGCGTCCCCTCCTATGTTTCTATTTCCCTATTTTCTTTTCTTTCAAAACAGATATCTTTCAGACTAGTATTTGTAGTAATTCGTAGTATGTTGGTGGATTGTGAGACCAGTTTCTGGGTGGTAACTGTTTCAGTATTGTTAATAGTATGAGAATAACCGATTAATTATGTACTTCCACTTTTATTTCAATTTGATTTAGTTTTGTTAATTGTAAACTATAATATGTAAAGGAAAAGGGCGAATAGAACTCTAACGTTGGCTTGCCTAGCGAGTGCGATGTTAGGCGCCATCACGGTCCCAACGGTGGGAAATTTGGGTCGTGAAAAGTTGGTATCAGAGCACTAGGTTGCCTAGGTCTCACAATTCACGAACAAGCTTAGCAGAGTCTGAGGGATCGGTACGGAGACGTCTGTGCTTATCCCCAGAGGCTACAGAGTTAGGAACAATTTCACTTATATTCTTCTTTGTCGTGCGATTTGGTCTCTCAATGCTAATTGAACTCTCTACTCTTGTTCCTTCGCAGATGGCGAGAACACGTACCGCTTCATCAGCCCGAGCCCCAAATGGCAGCTCCTACGAGGGGCAGAGGATGAGGCCGAGGCCATGCTAGAGGCCGAGGCAGGGGCAGGGCTCAGCCCAGAGCTCGAGCAGCAGCACCAGCGGCAGAGCCTCAGGTAGAGTTTGATGAGGAGGCTTCGGCCCAGACCTTTCCAGCAGGGCCAGCTCAGGTTCCATAGGGGTTCATCGCTACCCCGGTACTTCAGGATGCTTTGGTCCGTCTACTGGGCCTTATGGAGAGTGTTAATCAGGCCAGTACATTCCCTGTAGCACCAGCCGTCTCTCGGGCTGGGGGAGGAGCACAGACTCCCGCTACTCACACTCCGGAGCAGATAGCTCCCCAGTTTTAGACTCCAGCAGCTCAACCAGTTGGGGTAGTTCCACCGGGTGTTATAGCACAGGCCGACGATGGACCAGCTATGTCTTCTGAGGCCTTGTGGAGATTGGATAGGATTACTAAGCTTTTCAGCAATACCTATGGCGGTACATATTCAGAGGATCCCTAGGACTATTTGGACAGTTGTCACGAGGTATTACGGAACATGGGGATAGTGGAGACCAATGGGGTCAACTTTGCTACCTTTCGTTTGTCAGGCTCCGCCAAGAAATGGTGGAGGGATTATTGTTTGGCCAGACCAGTTGGGTCACCAGCTCTGACTTGGGACCAGTTCTCTCAGCTATTTTTGGAGAAGTATCTTTCTATCACTTAGAGAGAGGACTATCGGAGGTAGTTCGAGCGCCTTCAGCAGGGTTCTATGACCGTCACTCAGTACGAGACCAGATTTGTAGATTTGGCCCGTCATGCTCTTCTTATACTTTCCACCCAGAGAGAGAGAGAGGGTGAGGAGGTTTATTGAGGGACTTGCTCAGCCTATCAGATTGCAGATGGCTAAGGAGACAGGGATTGAGATTTCTTTCTAGGATGCAGCCAATGTAGCCAGACGAGTGGAGATGGTTTTAGCTCAGGGGAGTGGTTAGGGGTCTGACAAGAGGCCTGTGGGGCCTCATCTAGAGGTCGGGGTACTTTTGGTAGAGGCCATCATCCCAAGCCGTTTCATTCAGCACTTCAGATATCCCATGGAGCTTCGGGGGGTCGTAGTTCTTATGTACCTCCTTCAGGGCAGCCAGCGTATAGTACACTGCCAGCTCCTATCAGAGCACCTCCTCTTCAGAGTTATTATTGCGGTCAGCTGGCCCGTCAGGGGCAGTCTTAGTTTCTTTAGCCGCAGTATCAGGATGGATGTTTCGAGTGTGGTGAGTATGGGCATATCCGAAGGACCTGTCCGAGATTGGTGGGTGTTCAGTCGCAGCAGCAGATTTCTCGTGTCATGATTTCGGCACCGCCCGCCTAGCCAGCTAGAGGTAGGGGTCAGGGAGCCAAAGGTAGGGGTCAGCCCGCTAGAGGTGGAGGTCAGGTCGTTACAGGTGGAGGCGAGGCTGCTAGAGGTGGAGGCTAGCCAGCAGGAGGTCATCCCAGGGATATGGTTCAGAGTGGTGGGGCCCAGCCCCGATGTTATGCGTTCCCAGCTAGGCCCGAGGCTGAGTCATCTGATGCTGTTATCATAGGTACTGTTTCAGTTTGAAGTAGAGATACTTCAGTTCTATTTGATCCAGGGTCTACATACTCCTATGTGTCATCTTATTTTTCTCCATATTTGGTTGTGCCTCGTGATTCTTTGAGTGCTCCCGTGTATGTGTCCACACCGGAGGGGGATTCTACTATTGTTGATCGTGTATATCGTTCGTGTGTGGTTATTATTGGGGGTCTTGAGACTAGTGTCGATCTCATACTTCTCGATATGGTTGATTTTGATGTCATTTTAGGGATGAATTGGTTGTCACCTTATCATGCTATATTGGACTGTCATGCCAAGACCATAACCTTAGCATTGCCGGGGTTGCCTCGATTAGAGTGGAGAGGGACCCTTGGTCATTCTACCAGCAGGGTTATCTCTTATATAAAGGCTCGATGTATGGTCGAGAAGGGGTGTTTGGCTTATTTGGCTTATGTTCGTGGTTCTAGTGCAGAGGTTCCTTCTATGGATTCTGTGCCATTTGTTCGGGAGTTCCCAGAGGTATTCCTTGCAGACCTGCCGGGGATGCCATCCGACAGGGATATTGACTTTCGCATTGATTTGGCTCCGGGCACTCAGCCCATTTCTATTCCGCCGTACCACATGGCCCCGCCAGAGTTGTATGAATTGAAGGAGCAGTCGCACGATTTTCTTGATTAGGGCTTTATTAGACCTAGTGTCTCGCCCTGGGGTGCGCTGTTGTTGTTTGTAAAGAAGAAGGATGAGTCGATGAGGATGTGCATAAACTATCGGGTGTTGAACAAAGCCACCATCAAGAACAAGTATCCATTGCCGAGGATTGATGACTTATTTGATCAGCTTCAGGGTGCTAAGGTGTTTTCAAAGATCGATTTGAGATAAGGCTACCATCAGTTGAGAACTAGGGCATCCGATGTTCCTAAGACAGCTTTTCAGACTCGATACAAGCATTATGAGTTTCTAGTGATGTCATTTGGGTTGACAATTGCCCTAGCATCGTTCATGGATTTGATGAACCGGGTGTTCAAGCCCTATCTGGAATCCTTTGTAATTGTTTTCATTGATGATACCTAGATCTACTCCCGCAGCCGAGAGGAGCATGAGCAGCACCTTCGGATCGTTCTTCAGATTCTGAGAGATAGCCAGTTATATGCTAAGTTTTCAAAATGTGAGTTTTGGTTGAGTTCAGTTGCTTTCTTGGGTCTCGTTGTATCAGCAGAGGGTATTCAGGTGGATCCTAAGAAGATTGAGGCAGTCAAGGACTGGCCTAGACCCACATCAACTACAGAGATCAGGAGTTTCTTGGGTTTGGCGGGTTATTACCATCGGTTTGTGGAGGGGTTTTCATCTATAACAACCCCGATGACCAGGTTGACCCAGAAGGGTGTCCCGTTCAGATGGCCGGATGAGTGTGAGGCGAGCTTTCAAAAGCTCAATACAGCTTTGACTACGGTGCCGGTGTTGGTATTGCCCACAGGTTCAGGACCCTATACACTATATTGTGACGCATCTCGTATTGGACTTGGTGCGGTATTGATGCAGGGTGGCAAGGTTATTGCATATGCTTCGGGACAGTTAAAGATTTACGAGAAGACTTATCCAGTTCATGACTTGGAGATAGCAGCCATTGTTCACGCGCTGAAGATTTGGAGGCACTATCTATATGGTGTGTCGTGTGAGGTGTTCACGGATCATAAGAGTTTGCAGTATTTGTTCAAGCAGAAGGAGCTCAATTTGAGGCAGAGAAGGTGGTTGGAGCTATGGAAAGACTATGATATCACCATCTTGTATTATCTCGGGAAGGCCAATGTGGTGCCGATACTTTGAGTAGGAAGTCAGCTAGTATGGGTAGCCTTGCATATATTCCGGATGGTGAGAGACCGCTTGCTTTAGATGTTCAGGCTTTGGCCAATCAGTTTGTGAGGTTGGATGTTTCTGAGCCCAACCGTGTTCTAGCTTGTACAGTTGCTCGGTCTTCCTTATTCGAGCGTATCAGGGATCAGCAGTATAATGACCCTTATTTACTTGTCCTTAGGGACACAGTGCATCACGGTGATGCCACGTAGGTTATGGTGGGAGATGATGGAGTTTTGAGGATGCATGGCCGTGTTTGTGTGCCTAATGTGGTTGGGCTTCGTAAGTTGATTCTAGAGGAGGCCCACAGTTCCCAGTATTCTATTCATCCGGGCGCCGCTAAGATGTATCATGATTTACAGCAGCATTATTGGTGGAGGAGGATGAAGAAAGATATTGTTGCGTATGTTGCTCGGTGTTCGAATTGTCAGCAAGTAAAGTACGAGCATCAGAGACCTGGTGGTTTGCTTCAGAAGATTGATATTCCTAAGTGGAAGTGGGAGCGTTTCACTATGGAATTTGTTTTTGGACTCCCGCGGACTTAGAGGAAGTTCGACACATTTTGGGTTATTGTGGATAGATTGACCATGTCAGCGCATTTCATTCTCGTGGCAGTTTCCTATTCTTCGGAGCGGTTGGCAGAGATTTATATCCGTGAGATCGTTGTCTTCATGGTGTGCCCGTGTCTATCATTTCTGATTGAGGTACGCAGTTTACCTCGCATTTCTGGAGGGCAGTTCAGCGTGAGTTGGGTACGCGGGTCAAGTTGAGCACAACATTTCATCCTCAAACGGACGGACAGTCTGAGCGTACTATTCAGATCTTGGAGGATATGCTCCGCGCCTGTGTTATTGACTTTGGAGGTTCTTGGGATCAGTTCTTGCCGTTAGCGGAGTTTGCCTACAACAAGAGTTATCGGTCGAGCATCCAGATGGCTCCTTATGAGGCATTATATGGTAGACGGTGTCAATTGCCGGTTGGGTGGTTTTAGCCGGGGGAGGCTCGGTTATTTGGTACAGACTTAGTGCAGGATGCCTTGGATAAGGTTAAGATCATTCAGGATAGACTACGTACAGCTCAGTCCAGGCAAAAGAGTTATGCTGACCGTAAGGTTCGTGATGTGGCATTCATGGTTGGAGAGAGAGTGTTGCTTCGGGTGTCACCCATGAAGGATGTGATGCGATTTGGGAAGAAGGGCAAGTTAAGCCCTAGGTTCATCAGGCCTTTTGAGATCCTTGATCGAGTGGGAGAGGTGGCCAACAGACTTGCGTTGCCCCCAGGCTTATCAGCGGTGCATCTAGTGTTTCATGTGTCCATGCTTCGGAAGTATCACGGCGATCCATCCCACGTGTTAGATTTTAGCACTGTCTAGTTGGACAATGATTAAACCTACGAGGAGGAGCCGGTAGCTAGTCTAGACCGGCAGGTTCGTCAGTTGAGATCGAAGAGTTATCCTTCGGTTCGTGTGCAGTGGAGAGGTCTGTCTGTTGAGGCAGCTACCTGGGAGTCTGAGTCCGATATGCGGAGCAGATATCCCCATCTTTTCACCGGCGCAGGTACTTTTCTATGTCTGTTCGAGGACGAACGGTTGTTTTGAGAAATTGGTTAATAGTTGATCTCGTTGGTATCGGATCCGTATTTTTGTTCCGGAGCACGGTACAGGTCCGTTATGATATTTATATCTTATTTGAGAAGTTTGGTGAGAAACGAGACTAATTTGACGTGATTCGGACCTTTGGTTGAGAAAATAGAAGTTTTGAAACTTTCTTGAAAATTTCATGCAATTTGGTGCTAAATCCGTAGTTCTAGGTGTTATTTTGGCGATTTGATCACATGAGCAAGTTTGTATGATGTTTTAAGACTTGTGTGCATGCTTGGTTTGGATCCTTGAGGGCTCGGGTGAGTTTTGGATAGACTACGGAGTTATTTGGACTTAAGAGAAATTGGTGGTATGCTTCAGGTCCTGCAGACTTCGCAATTGTGAAGTCTGGCTCGCAATTGCGAGGTCTGGATCGCAAATGCGAGCCTCGCATTTGCGAAGCTGGGGGAGGGGGGAACTGGGTCGTTCTCATTTGTGATGAATTATACCGCATTTGCGGAAGTCCAGGTTTGCATTTGTGACTGGGACTTCGCATTTGCGAATGCAGCAGAAATGCGAGGGGTTCACATTTGCGATACCTTTCTCGCATTTACGAGCTTCGCAAATGTGAAGCTCGGGTCGTAAATGCGACATCTGCAGCTGATAAGTTTGGACTTAGATGGGATTTTTCGTTCTCCCATTTTTCAATACCTAAACTTCAAGAGGCGATTTTCCAAAGGCTAGTTCTTCCCCAAATCATAGGTAAATGATTCTTAACTCATTTCCTTCAATCTGTTACATCTTTTTACAAGTTTTCATCCTAGAATCTAGGATTTTTCATGGTGGAATTGGGTGGTTTTGGGTAGAACTTACGAATTTCAAAATTTGGGGATTTAGACCTCAAATTAAGGTCAGATTCCAAAACCAATTGTATATCCGGGCTCGGGGGTGAATGGGTAATCGGGTCTTGGTTCGAACTTCGGGTTTTGACCAAGCGGGCCTGGGGTCGGGTTTTGACTGTTTGGGGAAAATGTTGGGAAACTTATAATTATGCATTGGAAGTGATTTCTTTAGCGATAATTGATGTTATTAAGTTACTTATGACTATATACGAGTGGATTGAAGGCGAAAATTAGAGGAAAAGCGGTAATTGAGCCTTGAGTTGGCCGTTGGACTGAGGTAAGTGTTTTGTCTAACTTTGACTTGAGGGATTAGGGATCCCCGACTTAATTGTTACATGAAAATCCATGTGTGTGGTGTATAGGTGACGTGACGAGTACCTATGGGCCGCCAAATTATCTGTTTAGCATGTTCCTCTCCCCATTCCTACTATGTTGTCTTCCTGTTTAAATTGCAACATGCTTATTGGTGCTTCCATGTCTAATTGCTTCTTGTTAAATGTTGTTTTCTTTACTGAAGGTATTAATTGTTTCGTAGTTTCATCGTATTACATTATTAGGTTAAGTTGGTTTATTGGTGCTTTATGGTACATTTTGGTTGGTCTCGCTGTGTAGTATTAATTGATGAAGTTTCATAATGTATAGATTTCCGTTTGTTTTGGTTTGAGGCATAAATGTTATGGAGGGTTTGAGCTAAATTGTGAAATACTTGTTCTTATTGTGTGATTGTTGGTACTGATATAGTAGGATCGGGTTGCACGCCGCAACAGTAGAAATAAGGGTGGTATATTGAGGAGGAACAAGGGTGAAATGTGATTGTCTGGTGGGATCGGGTTGCACGCCGCAACATGAGCAATAAGGGTGGACAGGTGGAATCGGGTTGCATGCCGCAATAAGAGGAATAAGGGTGATATATTGAGGAGCAATAAGGGTGGACTGGTGTGATCGGGTTGCTCGTCGCAACAGGAGTAATAAGGGTGAATGTTCATATTGTTACTGATTATATGGTGGTATCGGGATGCGCGCCGCATCATTTTGTTGTTTATGTATTCTTCTTCTGCTGTGATTCTACTCCGTAGTATTGTAACTCTCTTAAGGATTGGTTATAGATGAATATTGGCAAGACACTTGAGTTCTGTATTTATTTCACTGCAAGTACTTTCTTTTTTTGCTTTTTCATATACTGTATGCAGGTTATGTTGTAAATTCCCCACCGTAGCCTCGTCACTACCTCGTCGAGGTTAGGCTCGGCACTTACCAGTACATGGGGTCGGTTGTACTGATCTGCACTCTGCCCTTTCTGTGCATATTTTGGAGATCGTTGTGGCTGATCGAGAGGTCGGTTGGAGGCATTCATCAAGGAGAGCCAAGGTAGTCCTGCAGGCGTCCACAGGCCCTGGCGTCCCCTCCTATGTTTCTATTTCCCTATTTTCTTTACTTTCAAAACAGATGTAATATCTTTCAGACCAGTATTTGTAGTAATTAATAGTATGTTCGTGGATTGTGACACCAGTTTCTGGGTGGTAAATGTTTCGGTATTGTTGATAGTATGAGAATAACTAGATAATTATGTACTTCCGCTTTTATTTCAATTTGATTTAGTTTTGTTAATTGTAAACTACAAAATGTAAAGGAAAAGGGCGAATAGAACTCTAACATTGGCTTGCCTAGCGAGTGCGATGTTAGGCACCATCACGGTCCCGACGGTGGGAAATTCGGGTCGTGACATTTTCATTACTGTTTCTGTCGGACTGCTATTAGTAATAGGAGATTCTCCAAGTAAGTCGTTGGAAATCGTTTCTGTCAAGCTCATTTCCAATGGATTCCGTTAGAAATCCCGTGGGAAATACACATATTTCTAGTAGTGGGCGCGTATCTTTTGCACTGTCTTTCCTAGAACTTATTTAACTCTATACTGAGGAAAATGAGTTTTTAGTAATTTGCATCCCTAATATATAAACTCTTTTGATGGAGCTAAAGAATTTGTATAAATTGGTAACGGGAAGTTATTAATGTATAGGGTAAAATTGGCTTATATTAAATGATCGAATGAAAGAACGACACGTGGAACAGGAGACAGATGAAAGAAAAATCAAGTGAAAATCAGGATCGGGAACAACAGTTGTAGTTGGCACCGGATAAACCCCGAGGGAAACATGATCAATGTGAATGGGTTGAATGTTTGTCACCGGATAACATTTAATGAAGAATATTCCCCAGTATTAAATAGGCAGTCGCTACAGAGAATTTTGGCATTCATAGTCTGCTGTTACATTTTCATCACTGGCCCTCTTTATTGTCATTTAAGAGGGGCTTGATCTTAGGATCTTCCTTCCTTGGTATAACTATAAATAGTAGCTTCAACAGTCATTATAAGTACACAAAATCTCTGCCAAACTTATGTTATATTCTATTCCAAAACTAAAGAATACAACTATATTTTTTTGTTTGATATTGTTCTTATTTTTTTCCTCGGAAGCATCGCTCCCGGAGCCAGGCCTGCCATTTCCTTAGATTTTAATGCTAATTGTTATTTTTAATCTAATTTCTTTATCATTTTGGATCAAATCAGTCCGCTTGTCTATAAACCACGTAATAAATTCAACTGTATCGTTTTACAAATAAATAGTTTGGCGCCCGTCATGGGGCTTAGACAACTACGTAGTTGAGTTGATCCTTGCATCTATTACTAACTCGTTTGATTCCTTGTTTCATAGGGAAAAATCAAAAAATGGCAGGTATCGATGTCAACATCGCACACAACGTTGAGGCGCATGAAAATATGTCTCAACATGAGGATTCAATCAGTGACACAATGGGTACGTAGCAACTTCGGTCCATGGCGAACAATATGCCCGACATGTGCGGGAAATGACTCCCTATGACGGTGAAGATGAGCATGTTGCGGAAACGGTAAGGATCTTGAGAGAGCAGCAAAAGGCCATCATGGGCCATAACTCAAGGCAGGACCAGATCATGACGGAACAAAAGCAAGCATTATCAGGCGCTTCCAACAATGCAAACGAAAGAGGCCTAGCTTCTCCTGGCGCTCCTGCAAATCAAACGACTCAAAGAGTTGATAATAACACCTCGAGGGGTGAGGTCAGCTCGACGGAGCCGAGGGGACTGGTAGTGGATCAGGTAACTTTAACAGTAGTGATACCTTCAAAACCGAACTCATGAGATTCATGAGGAAAATGAACGAGTGGATGGATCAGAACATAAAGGAGTTTCACACCCGAATGGATCAAATTTCGAGCGCACCACCAGTTTTGAAGGGCCCAGATTTGAAAAAGAACACCCAGTTACCATTTAAGCCGAGCGCAACATCAAAATTTATTCCGAAATGGTTCAAGATGCCATACATACCAAAGTACGATGGGACTTCAGATCCTCAGGAGTACATCGCAAGTTATACATCGGCGGTGAAAGGAAACGACTTGGCTCAGCATGAGATTGAGTCGGTTCTGCTGAAATAATTTATAGAACCCTCACGAAAGGGGCGTTAACATGGTACTCACTTTTACCTGAATATAAAGTTGATTCTTTTGAAATGTTCGTAGATACATTTATAAAGGCCCATGCTGGGGCCAGAAAGGTCCAAGACAGGAAGACGGACATATTCAGGATCGCACACGGTGAGTCCGAATTTCTACAAGAGTTCGTTATTAGGTTCCAGAAAGAGGGAATGTTGCTACCGATTGTACCAGACGAGTGGGCAGCGGAGGAATTCACTAAGGGTTTGAACCCGAAGAGCTCCGACGCCTCCCAAAAATTGAAGGAAAGCCTGCTCGAGTTCCAAGCGACCACATGCACGGATGTCCATAACCGCTATGAATTGAAGATAAGGATAGAAGATGATCAGCTAGGGTTCCCAATGTCAACCAAGGTACGAGACCAAAACAAGAATCGAGATATGTTCAAAGTTAATTTCTATGCAGACCAACGATCTTTCAAATGCCGATTCTTGCCTTACAAGAGAGCCAAAGGACGCGGAAACAAAGGTTTCTAGTCCTCAGATAGGTTTTCTCTCGATAGAAGAATCGACCGCAGTCGGAACAACAGGTCGCTACAAGAAAAAGAGGTACCAGAGACCCCTTATTTCCCAGACTGTCAGATTATAACTTTAACATTAGCGTAGTAGAGCTGGTATCGGCAATGAAAAATATTAAAGAAATGCGATTACCGAGGCCAATCGAATCCAATCCTAGCTAGAGGGTGGGATCCCAACTTATGGTGTAAATATCATGGAACTCATAGTCACAGAGCTGGGGAACTGCCGACATCTACGAGAGGAGGTGGCAACATTGTTGAAGAATGGACATCTAAGGGAGTTCTTGAGCGATCGAGCCAAGAACAATTACGGCCGCATCCGAGACAATGCAGAACCCTCGAGGAAAGGGGAAGACCCTCCTCGGCTAACTATCAATATGATTTTCGGAGGGAATGAAATCAATGTTGTAAATTCCTCGACAGTCAAGAAAATAAAGGTATCGGTGACTCACGGCAAGAGACTTGGGGAAGTCGCCGAAGACGACATCACTTTCATGGAGGAAGACGCTAATGGACTTCTTCTGTCGCACAACAACGCCTTGGTAATTTCTCTTAGTGTTCTAGATTTTAAGATTAAACATGTTTTGCTTGACCTAGGGATTTCAGTTAATATCATTCAATGGAGAGTGCTGGAGCAAGCCAAATTAACCAAAAGTATCATTCTGGCAACAAAACTCCTCGCTAGGTTCAATTTTGCGAGTGCGATAACCCGAGAGGAGAACCTGCTGCCCACAAACGCCGAAGGGGTCACTAAGACCACCTTATTTGAAGTGGTGGATGGCGACATGGGCTACAACATAATTCTATGTAGACCATGGTTACATGATATGAAGGTCGTACCATCAACATATCACCAACTGCTGAAATTCCCAACCACAGAAGGAATCAAGCAAATAAGAGGAGACCAATCAGCAGTGAGAGAAATGAACGCAGTATCAGTTTCCAGCAGTAAATGGAATGAACCCAACAAATAGCAATTACAGGAACCGGCGTCTACTCCCGAGCCGAGCGAAGATAATAAAGTCGAGGAGTCGTTGAAATCCCACCTGGTACCGAGATACTTTCAGGTACCAAAAGAGATAGACGCAACCAAGTCCACGATAGAAGAACTCAAACAAATGGCTTTGTTCGAGGAATTCCTGGAGAGAATTTCACTTGGGAACAAGACTCAATCTCGAGCTCAGGTAAGAAACAGGTTTGTTATAGAAGAGGTAACTCGGTAACTTGACATCGGTTCAATACCGGGGAGGGGGGGGGGGGGGTAAAGTTCCCAACAGGCTAGCTAATGTAGTTGTAGTTCCAGAAAAGAATAACAAATTTTGAATGTTCGTAAATTATAAAGACTTGAATAAGGCATTCCCAAAAGACTCGTTCCCACTGCTGAACATCGATCAAATGATTAATCCAACGGCCGGGCACAAGTTAATGAGTTTCCTCGATGCCTATTCTGGGTACAATCAAATTATGATGAACCCAGAGGATCAAGATAAAAATTTGTTCATAATGAACTTTGGCACATATTGTTATAATGTGATGCCCTTCGAGCTTAAAAACGCCGGAGCCACTTACCGGAGGCTTGTGAATAAGATGTTCGAGAAACAAATTGGTAAAACAATGGAAGGATACATAGATGACATGTTGGTTAAGTCTTTGAATGTATGTGACCATTTAAAACACCTCAGGGAAACCTTCGATATCCTGAGGAAGCACAATATAAAATTCAACCACAAAAAATGCGCGTTTCAGTAAGTTCTTGGATTTTTTGGTTTCACAAAGGGGGATTGATATAATTTCCGATAAGGTCAAAGCCATCGAGGACATCCTTGACCAGCTGACAAGTGCGAAAGAAATCCAAAGGCTAACCAGAAGATTGGCCACTCTAAGCAGGTTCATCTCTCGATCCTCGAAAAAATGTCATCACTTCTTCTCACTTTTGAAGAAGAAGAACAATTTTGAATGGACTCCAGAATGCCAACAAACCTTAAAAGACTTGAAACATTATCTATCAAGCCCTCCGCTACTATCGAAATCGGTGTATGGTGGACAATAACTAATATACTTAGCGGTCTCGGAGCTAGCGGTAAGTGCCGTTCTAGTCCGGGAAGATGAAGATACGCAATCTCCTGTCTATTATGTTAGCAAAGTTTTGTCAGGAGTGGAAACTCATTATCCGTGCCTCGAAAAACTGTCCTTAGCTCTCATAGTAGCCTCTCGAAATCTTAGGCCTTATTTTCAGTGTCACCCGATAGCCGTTGTGATAACCTTTCCCCTGCAAAATGTCCTTCACAAACCTGAGTTGTCAGGTCGGTTGGCCAAATGAGCTGTTGAATTTAGCGAATTTGATATTGAATATAAGCCTAGGACTACGATCAAATCACAAGTTTTGGCCAACTTTGTGGCTGATTTCAGTCCCGGGTTACTGCCTTTGGCTGCAAATGAAGCGGTGATGGTATTGGAAACGACATTAAGAGTTTGGACCTTGTTCACAAATGAAGATTCCAATGTGAAAGGGTTCAGGCTCGGGGTGTTCCTAATCAGGGCTTCGTGGAAAACCCTGAGGTAGGTCGTAAAAACTCTTCTGTTGACTAATAATGAAACTGAGTATGAGGCTTTGATGGCAGGACTTGAACTAGCCTGGGGACTTGGCTCCGAGGTCATTGAAATCACATGTGATTCCCAACTGGTAGTAAACCAAGTATATGGAATTTTCGACACAAAAGAGGAACGCGTGCAACAGTATGTGATTAAAGTTGAAACTTTGCTTACACGATTCAGGGAGTGGTCGATCACACACATACCGAGAAAAGAGAACGTAGAAGCAGATGCATTGGCCAATTTGGAGTCATCCACGAAGATTAAAGGATCTGACTCCGGTACCGTCGTTCAACTTACGCATTCGGTGCTGGATGCGGACGGCTATTGAGAAGTAAATACAACCAACCTAGTATGGGACTAGAGGAGTGAGTTCATCATTTACCTTCAGCATGGCAAGCTCCTGAAGACCCGATGGCATCCCGGGCACTACGAATCAAAGCGGCTCGTTACAACCTCTAGGATGGAAAGTTATATAGAAGATCGTTCCAAGGCCTATTGGCTTGATGTTTAGGAGCCTCAGAGGCAGACTATATCATGAGAGAAGTCCATAAAGGAATTTGCAGGAACCATTCCGGTGCAGATTCGTTGGTGCTAAAGCTGATTAGGGCATGATACTACTGGCCTCAGATGGATCAAGACAGAAAGGCGTTCATTCAGAAATGCAACAAATGCCAGCACTACGCACAATTGGTACACCAGCTGGCAAAGCTCTTGCATTTGGTTTTGTCCCCTTGGCCATCCATGAAATGGGGGATGGACATAGTTGGGCCATTGCCACCGGGTCCCGAAAAGGTAAGATTCCTTTTAATTTTAACTAATTACTTCACTAAATGGGTTGAATCAGGTCCTTACCAAAATATTAGTGAGCGCGAAGTGGTCGACTTCCTATGGGAAAACATAATTTGCCAGTTCGGTATACCGAAGGAGATCGCTTGTGATAACAGACTACAGTTCATAGGCTCAAAAATCACAAAATTTCTTGAAGACCTTAACATCAAAAGGATTACTTCCTCTCGATATCATCCGAGCACTAATGTACAGGCGGAATCAACAAATAAGGTGATTATTTAAAACCTCGAAAAGAGGTTAGAAGCAGCTAAAGTCAAATGGTCGGAAGAGTTACCGGGGGTACTGTGGGCATATCGGACGTTGGCAAAATCAAGCACGAGAGAGACACCTTTCTCTCTCATATACGACACAGAAGCTTTGATCCTGGTGGAAGTAGGAGAACTAACCTTGCAGTTCTTCCGAGCAGACGAAGAAGCAAATAATGAGGCATTGCTGGTGAAGTTGGAACTGCTTGATGAACGCATGGACTCAGCACACGTGAGGATGGTGGCTCATAAACAAAGGATGGAAAGATACCATAACCAGAGGGCAAATCTCCTCTACTATAAAGTAGGAGACTTGATTTTGAGGAAAGTGATTCAGAACACTTGGGAAATCAACAATGGGAAGTTGGGTCAGACATGGGAAAGTCCTTACATGGTTTTAGCTGTCACCGAAAAGGGATCATACGAGTTGGAAAATCAAAATGGAGTTAAATTTCCAAGAAACTGGAACGTGACTTACCTCAAAAGGTATTACTGTTGATGGATCATACTTATACTGAAAGTATATGCTGCACTCTTTTTTCTTTCGACCAGTTTTTGTCCCAATCGCGTTTTCTGGCAAGGTTTTTAACGAGGCAGCAACAAAAAGCATACTACAAAGGGAGCATCATCAGCAACATTAAGACCTTTAAATGACAAGGCACTGAAACTACAAGCCACTATGGGATGGTTAGATAATCTTTGGCTTGATGGCGAAGTTCCTAACGAGAATGAAGCTTTCCATCGAACCAAAGATTATCCAACCGTTCACAAGTGTTTTTCCTTAAAGGAGCAAGACTTCTAGTGTTCCAGTTTGCATACTTTGCACTCGAAAATGAGGGGGGGGGGGATAGTATTGGAATACGGCAACATGATTGCCACAAAAATTAGAACTGTGAGACCCGAGAACAATAATGTCTCATCGGGACCGGGGACTGCACGGCCAGCCCCTTAGAAACAAGTTGTACTAATTAGCCACATGTATTGGCAATTTCTTATTTTTAGTAATCGAATGCTTATGTACTTTTAAAGATGGAAGTAACAAAATAAAGTCCTTTTGTTTTTATCTTGTTTCTTGTCCAAACGATGAGTTAATTTTATCATTTGAAAGTTATCAAAAAACTTCAAATGCTTGTGCCGGAATGAACACGTGACGTTCTCTTCAAGAACACCGTAAACATAAGAGGGCCCTCTCTTATGAAACCCTCATAGTAAAGGGTTGGTTCCAGAAGAATTTATGCCTGGAACACAAAAGTTATCGAAAGAAAATACACCCGAAACATTATTTAATTCGACACAAAAGGAATGAACTTTCTACAATACTTAAACAAAAAGCCTTCTGTATTTATCAATATGCCAAACGTCATAAGTACAAAGGTACAAAGGGAAAACAACAAAAGAAAAGAGGAAAAATCTAGACTTTATCGCCATTGGAACTCGGGGGGAGAGAGGCATCTACACCCCCTGGGAGAAGTGGGCGGGTCTGCCGCCAGTGCAGGATCTTGGCCTTTGTCGGTATCCACTTCAAGTTCCCCCTTGATCCCCAAATACTCGGAACTAGTACTAGAAGAGTCAGTTCCATCAAGCTGAGTTGGGAGACGTTCTCGAGCAGTTAACTCCAGCGCTCGAGCCTTGGTGATATCATCATCAATATCAATAATGCCTGCTTTGGCCTCCTCCAAGGTTTTCCTCCTTATATGGTACGTAGAGTATCTCTTTTCAAAGATGAGGGAATCCCCTTAGTGCTGGAGCTTTGCCTTATGCATGCCAACCTCAACCAAAAGTCCATCCCGCTCGGATCTCGTAGCACCAAGGCTAAGATCAAGATCACAGATTGTAGATATGTTAACTCTGTTCTGATCCGTGATTTTCTTATACCTTTCTTCCATCTGATCCTGTTTCTCCTCGACAGAAGCCACCTCTTAGACTTTGGATTTCAAGGCTGCCTCCAAATTATTTGCTCATTCAATGGATGCAAACTCACGCTCAGTAGCAACAAGAGCAACATCTTGAGAATCAGCCCACCTAGCCTTAGCATCTTGAAGTTGTGCATGTAGTTGAGTGGCTTCTTGAGTGTGAGACATCGCCTTCTGCTCACTCTGCTACAATCGGGCCTCAAGCTTGCCCACTTCAGCAGCCTTTTCCCCTAGCACCGAGAGGCACGTAGCGAGTTGATTCCTCTCGGCTAACAGCTAATCCTGCTCAGACATATGTCCTTCTTTATCAAGGATCAATCTATAAAGGCCTTCGGAAGTAAGAAAGTTGGCCTGCAAACGTATACTAGAGTCAGAAAACCCATTATAACAAATAAACAAAAAATAAACAGTAACTGAACAAGTACGGTACTGCTTCCGCATTGTGCATGGAGTTATTCAACATACACTACCAGGAGAGGGAATGTATCTTCTTCTAATCTTTCTCTTAATTCAGCGACTTCAGGTAATTGGCAAGCTCCACCGGCATGGACAGTAGATGGCACTCCTTCGAAACCGAGAGAGTGGATCCTCTTTTCTCGGGGATCCAGAGAAGAGGGTGAATAATTGTGCACCAAATTCCCGTGATCGGGAGATTGGGGAGGAGAAATAGCTTCTGCTCGGACATCGGTGGCCGGTGGCAATGGAAGAGATGTAGCAGTTGTTGGTGATGAAGGCATAGCAGGCGTGGAGGGGGATGAAGCTGATGGTGTTGTAGGTTGAGAAGTAGCTACAATAGAGGCAATGCTGATTATTGGTTGCTCATCGGCCAAAGGTAGAAGAGGCTCGGTTTCCGACCTCATAAGACCCGGAGAAGCAACTGGGATCGGAAACTAAGAATCGGCATTCTCTACCATCTCTATTTCTCCCTAATGCGCTCATACCTCACCTTCGGTTGGGGTTCTAAGCTCTCCAAACTGAGAATCTATTGATATGATGAAGATCATTGTCTCTGTTGAAAGGGAGCCTCTTAATCATTAGCTTTCCCGTCATTATCAATGACCACAGTGGCTGCAGGCGGCTCTGGCATGTCCTTCTTTATTATCTTAATTTTTTTCTCCAACTAATGAAGAACTCCATCTTTTTGGTTGCTTGTTTTGTGGCTTGGGACTCCGGGAGCAAGCACCTGCACCGGAGGCAGATCCAAGGGCACCGCTCTGAGTGAGAGCTTCTTACAACATCCTCGCAACCTCCACAGGATCGACCAAGACCTCGACTTCGGGGCAGGTAACAGAACCCTGTGGGAACCCTGAGTTAAGTAAAAATGTAGGGTTAACAAGATTTCTTATGTACTTACAGAGGTGGAAAGTAGAAAGAATCGGTTTACCATGGTTTTTGGCCTTCCACCCATATTTGGGGGTAAACTCCTTCCACCGACGGGAATATTGCATAGTAATATCCAAAATCTTCTAAACCCATTGGTCCACGCCTACTACCTGTGTTGGTGTCTATCGAGTAGCTAAAATAACGGAAACAAAAGGGTTAGCAATGACAATGATAGGAACAATCTTTTTACGGAGAAAGAGTTAGATGACAAACTCCCGTGAACGACTCCATGATTTGGGAAAAGATGGAGTTGTGGCTGGGATGATATTCCTGGTAGCAATAGCAACAAACCGCTACATCCACCCATAGTCATTGTCATCGTCCATGCTGGTAAGCAGAGCATGGTGGCCAAGCTTGCTGAAATTTATTACTCCCCCACGAAAAATTTTGGGGGTAGAGGTTCATCATATGTGTCAGGGTTAGGGTTGTCCCTATCTCTATGCACAGTTGACGTAGGTAAGCCACGCACACTTGTGCCAAGCAGACCTGGTAGCGATGGAAAAAATCCAAGATCATGGGATTAAGCCCCTCGCTTAAAGAAAACAGACCTAACATGAAGGGGTTCGTATAGAGATACGTAAAACCCTTCTTGGTAAAAGTAACCCGCTCCACCAGGTCAGGAGCAATGATGTTTAGGTCATGGCATTCACAATTGTTCTTCACAGTAGGAATACTGGAAGGAAGAATAGAAGAGGGATACCTGCTAACAGGTCAAGTTCGAGGATTCACGGAAGGGAACTTCTCTTGGAAGTCACTAACAGTGCTCAACTGCTCACCATAGGAGGATTTAGCATCAATATCCACATCTTTGTCTTTGCATCTCTTCGGGCCTCCACTGAAGAGAAGACCAAAGTTTTAAGAGGACTTAGTAAAAGAAGCAATGACAATAAAGAGTTTATGGGTTTAGAGCAAAGGAAAGAGATAAAAGCAGAAGAAGGTTAAGAGCAAAGAAGATAATGAACTTATGAGGGCTTTGGATAATGAAAGTTGTAAAATGATGTAACACCCCATAATTTCATGCTACAATGCATCTTAAGTGAATCAATGTAAGCTGGAGAGCTTAAGGACCTTTACAAAGATGATGATGGGTTAAAACAAGTGTTAAGGAAGTATCGTGATGTTTGGACGTTAAACGAATCAAAGATGTTATAACCCGTACTTTCAGGATAAACTAGGAGTACTTAATATCCTAAGGAGGTCATTTTTTTAGGTAATTGAATCATATAATATTCATATGTTTGGTTTTTAAGTCAAACAAGTTGTAAAGCAAGACATGGCAAAAGTTGTCGCAAGTTACATTTATAATATGACCTAAATAAGCTTCTAATGTCACTGATATTTTCTCTAAATATACTTTCAGTTACAGGGCAATACACCTTTCAAATTGAATATCTACGAGTCTACTTTTCAACGCATTAAATGGTTCTTCCATACAATGTCGGAATAGAGAGATATTCACGTTTTTGCGAGACTGCGCAAGTAGCTTTCTTGGGACCCACAAAGTCGGTGGAAGCTTACGTTGTTATATAGAGTGATAGCTTTCATATCTAAATCTCATTTTCGACCAAATCAGACGTCCAAGCACCTCTAAACTCTCACTAAGCATATCCTAAAGATTCATATACAAATCCAAGGCCAAACCACCTAAGTTCTTCATTAAAACTATTGTAGAAGTGGTGGAGATTACATATATGATGTTGTTGATGTGTTGTGAGTTCTTTAATGTTTAAGGAGCATAGAGTTTTTCTTGTTGATTAAAGGTAGTCTCTTCTTCTCCTATATGAGTTTGATCATATCTAAGATCTAGCTAAGTTGTTTGAAGCTAGAAGTTATGAGTTAACGAGTAAAAGACGTATAGGAGTTGTGATACCATGTTTGACTGTTTTGAGGTATTTCTATGATGTTGTTGTGCCTGGAGTTTTGGGAGATTATATATATATATATATATATATATATATATGTGTGTGTGTGTGTGTGTGTGTGTGTGTGTGTGTGTGTGTGTGTGTGTGTGTTGTTGTTGTTACTATGTAACTTTAAGAGAAGAAGAAGCGCAAATTAGTGTTTTGTTGCTAGTTAAGGACAGAGCTTGTCGCTCGATGTATCGTAAGCTAGCTATTCCTAAGCTTAACGTTGACCCTATTGTTGTTGTTATATTGTATTGTTGGGCAGTTTTCGTGTTGTTAAGGTTCTGGATATATAGATTGAGTGCTGCCTTTTATTGTTGATGTTGTGACCTTGAGGGAGATGAAAGAAACGGGGGAGATGCTGTCCGATTTTCCATAGAACAAGCTTGTCGTGTGGTAGCTAGTTGATGTGTTACTATTGTTGATAGTAGTGTTATTTTCGTTGGTGTATATTATATTGAAGAGGATACTTTCCCACCATCTTCGTCGAAGGATCGACTTGAAGGTATGTAAGGATTTCCCTTTCTTATTCCACCATGATTCCGTCGTGACGTCAGCCTTATAAGAGGTTCAAGGGGACGAGTCCTAGCATAAGTTCTGTATTGATGGGTTAAGAGCCTCTAATATTACAAAAGTGAATAAAGATAAGAAATGAATTACTCGTAGTTGTAATCCACGAATAATTCCTAGAAATAAGTAGAGACCTCAGGGAACTTATGTTGAGTCTACGGCGAGAAGTATAGCCTTCGATTAATGGTAAATTATAAATGGCTCACTAGTAGAAATCACGTGTAGAACCTATGATCTTATGAAATAGCCGAAGTAGTTTTCATTCGTTAGTGAAGGTAGCTATGGGAGATCCCTAATGCTAATAAGAGAGAGAGATGTAAATTAAGAGATGTGACAAGTTGCTTAACAAGAACCTCCCCGTGAATTTAAAGGCTGTGAATGAGCAAACTAACGACTGAAGAATAGATCGTATAAGGTCACATAAGTTATGAAACACATTGTACTAACTAACTAGAACAATCATGTCCAGGTAGAAATAGTAATGATATTCCATACATAAAAGGAATTAGAGATTGAGTTAACGAATGCGATGAGTCGCCTGAAACAATATGAAATACGAGCCCTACGATGTACCAAATGAATTTGTAAAGGAAAGATTATACGAATCTCGAAAGTCTTTTACTAGTATGTCACGACGGATGTGTAAATCTGAGAGTACTTATGAGTTTCCTTAAAGCTAATGAGTAGGGATTACAAGTTGTTGAATACGAACTGAGAGTTATGGAAAGTACTAGAAGAAGTTATACGTTATAGACACGAGTACCTAGCTTGTAAGATATTCACTATTGCATGCTGTTGTAATGTTATTTATGCATAAGTATGTTCCCTATGGATGGTCTATAAAAGGTGTAGGGGGATAATGAGTTTAACCTAAAGGTTGGCTATGGATGGTCACAGGTGTACGCATTGGCCGACCTGAATATTTCGAGTTTTACGGACGGTCTGCTTTGCTACGCTACGTGCTACCAGATAGTAATGTTTTTGTGCTTTACGGACGGTCTACCTTTCTAAGCGTAAGAGCCACTTTGTGTTCTTATAATAAGTAACAAAGACGATGCAACAAGAGATCACTGAGCAATGGTTGATAGAAATAGTTCAAAGTCTGATGATAGGTTGGGTTGTTCAATCAGATTGAAGGACCAAGTGGCCAAAGTAAAAGCGATCTAGTATGTCGATGTAGAGTATGTGGTAATCTCACTCTTATTCTTATTATTCAGCCAACTATCGTTGTATTTATTCATGCTTTTTAGTTTTCAGAATTTATTTATATGCATTGCTTTCTGCCTTACATACTTGGTACATCTCATTGTACTAACGTCCCATTGCTGGGGCGCCGCACTTCATGCCTGCAGGTGCAAGTAATTAGTTTGACGAGCCCTCAAAGTAGACAGGGTTGATATTCAACAGGAACCGGTAAGACTCCATCTATTCTGGAGTATAGCCGAGTCTAGAGGTCTCGATATCAGATTTTGTTATAGACTTACGGGTAGACCGGGGCCTTGTCCCGACGATATTTTGATGTCAGATACTCTTAGAGGCTTTGTGAACACATGTTTAGTATGTACAGTATGTTAGTGGCCTTGTCGCCCCCCATTTATGTTTTCTTTCTGGGTTTTCCGGTATTGATACTCAGAGTGGCCTCCTCGACCCGAACATGTATTGATATTTTGAGTATGATGGCTACTGATATGACGCTTGGCTACCTACGATATATTAGGAGTTGCCGCCATGTTGGCCACGATAGCTTATAATATGATAGAGTTCGGCCATGTTGGCCTATGTATGTTCTAGGTTACGTCCAGCATTCAAGAGTTGTAGAGTGGTTCGCTCGGGCCAGTACGGAAGCGGGTGCCAGCCATGCCTTACCTAGGTTGGGGTGTGACAAATGATGAGTATAAGTAAAGATATGGACGACGTAAATCATGGCCATGATTACCTCGAGAACCGGTGAAACTAGTGATGAATCGTGGGGCAACACGTGTTTGGGGTATTAAATGCGAATAGACGCGTGTCCTATCAAGCGCCAGAGACTGTTCAAAAGGATTCAGAAAGATTTCCTGCCAAGAAATTAATCTTTACCAATTTCCCGATGACACAAAGATGTGTCACCGGAAAGTAAGGGAACTATCAATATAGGATAAAACCGGCTTATATTAAATGATTGAATGATAGGACGACATGTGGAACCGGAGAAAGATGAAAGAGAAATCAAGTGAGAACCAAGACCGGGAACAACAACTGTAGTTGGCAATGGATAAACCACGAGGGAAACATGATCAACGTGAAGGGTTAAATGTTATTCCTAGGGAGTCTACAAAGTTGTGTCTAGTAGAGTCTTGTTTATGGATATGTTGTGCACCTATCTTTCTGATCCAGATCGTGCGGTATAGATCTGATTCATAAAGAGTCAATGTCTAACTCATATTCGATATGTTGTATAGAGATGCTTGATACAACAATGGCTACAGCTAGTCAGAAAGGCAAAGCTATTGAGGGGAGAGGCATTAGTAGAATGCCGTCTATTTATGTAGATCCATCAGAGGTTCGAGTTGATTCACCTTCCCGAGTATCCCCTACGCCACTAGCACCAGAGGAGCTTCATAGAGCTCCAGTACCGCCACCAGTCCCTACTTATCAGGATTTTAGGGGTGTTGTGCATCTGTTTACCCAGTAAGTAGCTAGACAACAACTGACTAGAGTTCCAGCTAGTGCGGGACCTTTTGTGTGGCTTAGAAGTTTCAGGGTTGCGAGTTTATTTCTTTGAGCCCTCCATAGTTCACGGGGACGGATCAGTACGAGGATCTCAGAGATTTTATTGAATAGCTTTACAGGATCTTTCGAGTTATGCATGCTTCCGAGACGCAGGTAGTGGAGTTAGCAGCTTTCAGGTTGCGAGATATAGCTGTGTATTGGTATGATTCATGGGAATTATCCATAGGGCAGAATGCACAACCAGTAAAGTGGGTAGAATTCTCCAGAGCTTCTTTGACCAATACTTACCATTGGAGATCCGGGAAGCCAAAGTTGATCATTTTTCAGCCCTATAGCACGGTGACATGAGTGTTTGCCAGTACAACCTCATATTTGATTCGTTGGCCAGGTATGCCCTATCTTCGATTTCATACGATGCGAGCCAAGATACATCGGTTTGTGGCAGGGCTGGAACCAGAGTTAGTTGAAGCTTGTACCACAGCCTCACCAATATGGACATATCTCGGATTCAAGCTTTCTCCCATAATCTAGAGGAGCATAAGTAGCGGCAGCAACTAGAACAAGCTCGAGAAATGCAACAAGGTAAGAGAGACAGGCCAATTGATGAGTATGTAGGGGCAGCGCGTAGTAATATGTCTCAGAAGAGACGAGGTTAGTCAACAGTACAGGGGGGGGGGATTTATCTAAGCATGAGGAGACCCAATATTCTCAAAGTCCTCAGTTGAGAACATTTCATGGATCAAGGGCACAATAAGTGCAAGATCAAGAGAGTGTTAGACAAATGAATCCACCTCGATGCGAGCAGTGTAGAAGGAGACACGAGGGGCCGTGCTTATGAGGTACAAATGCTTGTTTCAGATGTGGCACCCCAAGTCATATGGCACGGAACCGCCCGATGTTGAGTTAAGAGGGTAGCAGTCGTTCAAGGCAGCCTAGGGGTTCAGTACCATCATTTCAGTTGGGCAGAGGCATAAAGAGAGCCACTAGTTTAAAAGGGACCCAGAATGAGATGTATGAATTGAGAGATCAGTGGGATTTCGGGCCCCCATCTTAGAGGCAATTAGGTATGTTACCTATTTTAGAATGAGAGTCTGTTTCCTTGTGCTACTAGGTCTATATATATCTAGAGTATTTCTAGATGATCTAGTAACTTAATTGATAATAGAGTTAGCATGTCAAAGGTAAATTGTCACAAAGTAGCATTAAAGGACAGAAAGACTAGATAAGGTAATGATACAAGCGTGGCTTAGACATCTTTCAACTCCTGAAGTGGGATATAAGTCATAGTAAAAACTAGGTTACGTAAATGAAGTAAGATTACTAAATAATGACCATTGTAGGTTTAATAATGGGGATGATAACCTTTCTTAAGGAGGTGTGAGATAGAAAGCTCAATAAGTAAGGCAATAAGGATCCTGAGTTAGAGGGCCAAGAGGGAGCCATATTTTTAGATTGAACGGTATTAGAACGTGTTGAATAGGATTGAATCAGTGGAGTGTGGGTATCAGGTAGAAGCAATATCCATAAGTTGGTAATGTCCTTATATGAAGGCTCTAGTATAAGGAAAACAACAATCACAAGGAAGATGATAATATTATGGTAAAAGGTGCCGACCTTTTTCCATAGTTAGATTTATTTACAACCTCTTACAGCATAAACAGTGAATGTTGAAATGAAATTGTATTTATATATTTCTCTATTCATGATAAATGGCCGTGTGAGGCCAAGTGTTGCCATTTACAGATATTGGCCCTCTGTGGCATGTATAGTGTATTCTCTGGTTGTGTGCAAGTTGGTTTTAGTCTAGTGTTCAGAAGAGACTTTGGCAAAATGTTCGCAAGTCTTCAAGAGTTAACATTCGAGGATGAATGTCCCTAAGGGGAGGAGGACGTAACACCCAATTCTTTCATGATACAATGCATCTTAAGAAAATCAATATAAGCCGGAGAGCTTAAGGACTTTTACAAAGATAATGATGAGTTAAAACAAGTGTTAAGGAAGTATCGTGAGGGTTGGAGATGTAACGACCAGGCCGGTCATTTTGAGAATTAACGCCCCAATCCCTTTTTAACTGCTTTCCCCGTGTCTTTTTCTGCTATTGTGATTTGCTGGGATGATTCATTTTGAGTTTCGGAGTGTTTTGGGACACTTAGTCCCTAGATTAGAGCCTAAGTCTTAGAATTTGGACCGTAGTCAAAACAATGTAAATACGGCTCCGGAATGGAACTCCGTCGATTCCGTTAGCTTCTTTGGATGATTTGGGCTTAGAGGCGTGTCCGAATTGTGTTTTTGAGGTCGGTATCTCATTTAGGCTTGAAATGGCGAAAGTCGAATTTTTGGAGTTTCGAGCCGATAGTCGAATTTTTTATATCGGGGTTAGAATCTGATTCCAGAAGTTGGAGTAGGTCCTTAGTGTTGAATATGACTTGTGTGCAAAATTTGGGGTCAAACGGACGTGGTTTGGTCTGTTTCGGCATCGGTTGTAGAATTTTGAAATTTCAAGTTCATTAAGTTTGGATTGGAGGGTGATTCGTGGTTTTAGCGTTGTTTGATGTTCTTTGACGGTTCGACTAAGTCTGTATGGTGTTTTAGGATCGGTTGGTATTTTTGGTTGAGGTCCCGGGCTCCCCGGGTGAGTTTCGGGTGCTTAACGAATGAAAATTTGGACTTGAGGAAAATCTGAACTTGGCTGGTTCTGGTGTTTTTGCACCTGCGGTGGGAAGCCCGCAGGTGCAGCCCCGCAGAAGCGAAGAAGGGGTCGCATGTGCGGTTTGAGGAATGAGGGTCAGTGGTCGCAGATGCGACTCAAGAACCGATGAAGCGGAGCCGCATCTACGAAGAAATGAGCGCAAGTGCGGAGTTTCGGGAATTAATTAAATTCCGCAGATGCGGAGCTTTAGCTGAAGAAGCGGGATCGCGGGTGCAGTCCTTGGAGCGCAAAAGCGGAAATTGATGGGCAGAAAAGAGGATTTTGAGGGTTTGAAATTTCATAACACAAAATTTGATTTGGAGCTCGATGGGAGGCGATTGTTCGAGGGATTTTGAAGGAGAGCTATTGGGTAACTAATTCTAACTCTATTCTGATCACATTACATTAATTTATTGTGGTATTCCTCATCTAATTAAGGAATTTGAGGGTGGAAGTTTGGAAATGGAGGAAAAGTTCCCCAATTGAAAATCTGAGGTTTGAATGGGAATTAGATGTCTGATTTGGATGAGTTTAGTACGAGTGAACTCGTGAGTGAATGGGTGTTCATAATTTGTGACTTTTACCAGATTCCGAGACGTGGGCCCGGGGAGGATTTTTGGGCGTTTTCCTATTTTCTCACCTTAGCTTTAAATTTATTAGCTAAATTAGTTGCAGGTAGCTATGTTAACGTTATGTAATTGATTTGATTAGATTTGGGCCACTCGGAGTTGGATACTCGTGGCAAGAGCGTGATTCCGGATTGATTTGAGCTTGGTTTGAGGTAAGTGGCTTGCCTAACCTTGTGTGGGGGAACTCCCCTTAGGATTTGATACGGTTGTTATATGAATGCCGTGTATGGAGGTGACGAGTGCGTACGCGTGCTAATTGTTGAAAAAGAACCCCGTTTTCATTAAGTAAATATCTATGTTTCCTTTAATTGAGCAATACTAATAAATGTAGCCATCCCGTGTAGATTAGGAAAGCATGCTTACGTGCCTTAACTGTCTTAACTGCCTTAACTGCCTACCTAGACTCTGTGCAGCATGTTTAGTGTAAGGATTGCATTTCTTCATAGATATGAATTTAATTTAAACTGTAGCATTTCTTGTTGAAACTGTTATTTATATTGATTGAGCAGTATGTTTACTTTGGGACTACAGAACGGTATTCCGGGTGATCCCCCCTGCACATTTATATTTGGGACTACGGGACGGTATCCTGAGAGATCCCCTGAACTGGATATATTTACTTTGGGACTACGGAACGGTATTTCGGGAGATCCCCCTGCACATTTATATTTGGGACTACGGAATGGTATCCCGGGAGATCCTCTGTACTAGATATATTTACTTTGGGACTACGGAACAGTATTCCGGAAGATCCCCTGCACATTTACGTTTGGGACTACGGGACGGTATCCAAGGGAGATCCCCTGTTGCTATCTTTGTGTACTGAGTTGTGGTATTTTTCTGTGATTTCATTTTGTTGACTGTTAGTATTTAATCTTACTGCAATATTTCTTACTGTTTTACTATATATATATATATATATATATATATATATATATATATATATATATATATATATATATATATATATATATATATATAAACCAGTAGGGCCCTGACCCGATCTTGTCACTACTCGACCGAGGTTAGGCTTGGCACTTACTGGGTACCGCTGTGGGGTACTCATGCTCTTTCCTGTACATGTTTTTGGTGTGCGGATCCAGGTTCATCGTACCAGCCTCATCACTAGTTGTAGTCGCTGCTGCCTGTTGGAGACTTCAAGGTACATCTGCCTGTGCCCGCAGATCCTTAGAGTTCCCCTCTATCCACTTATGTTCATGTCTCTTTCTTTATGTAGAGATGATGTATAAAATAGTTAGAACATCTTAGTAGCTTGTGACTTGCGAGTTTCCAGGTTTTGGGTGTTGTTTGGTACTTTTTCTGAAGTGTTAACTGTATATGCCGAGTGGCATTTAGTTGCTTAATGGATAGTTGTATTGCCAATAGTTAATACTCATGCTTTTGTTTTTATTTCCGCAATGTGTTAGGCTTACCTAGTCGTAGATACTAGGTGCCGTCACAACAGTTCACGGAGGGAGGAATTGGGTCGTGACAGGAGGTTAAACGAATCAAAGATGGTACAACACGTAATTTTAGGGTAAACTAGGAGTGCTTAATATCGTAAGAAAGTCATGTTCTGAGGTAATTGAATCATATAATATTCATATATTTAGTTTTTAAGTCAAACAAGTTGTAAAAAAACATGGCAAAAGTTGTCGCAAGATACATTTATAATTTGACCTAAATTTAGGTTTAATGTCACTAAGATTTTCTCTAAATATACTTTGATTTACGGGGTAATACACTTTTCAAATTGAAGATCTACGAGTCTACTTTTCGACGCATTAAATGGTTCTTCGATACAATGTCGGAATAGATAGATATTCGCATTTTTGCGAAACTGCGCAAGCAGCTTCCTTGGGACCCACAAAGTCGGTGGAAGCTTACCTTGTTATATAAAGTGATAGTTTTCGTATCTAAATCTCATTTTTCGACCAAATCAGACCTCCAAGCACCTCTAAACTCTCACTAAGCATATCCTAAAGATTCATACACAAATCCAAGGCCAAACCACCTATGTTCTTCATTAAAAGTGTTGTAGAAGTGGTGGAGATCACTTATATGATGTTGTTGATGTATTGTGAGTTCTTTTAAGTTTAAGGAAGAGTTGTTCTTGGAGTTTTTCTTGTTGTTTAAAGTTAATCTCTTCTTTTACTGCATGAGTTTGATCATATCTAAGCCTTAACTAAGTTGTTTGAAGCTAGAAATTATGAGTTGACGGTGAAAAGACATATAGAAGTTGTGATACCATGTTGGACTGTTTTGAGGTGTTTTAATGATGTTGTGGCCGAGATTATCACTCAATGTATCGTAAACTGGCTATTCCTAAGCTTAACGTTTGCCCTATTATTTTTGTTATATTGCATTATTGGGCAATTCTTGTGTTGTTAAGGTGCTGAATATATGAATTAAGGGTGGTCTGTTATTGTTGATGTTGTGACCTTGAGGGAGGTGAAAGAAATAGGAGAGATGCTGTCCAATTTGCCGTAGAACAAGCTTGTCACGTGGTAGCTAGTTGATGTGTTACTATTGTTGATTGTAGTGTTATTTTCATTGGTGTAGATTATATTGAAGAGGAGACTTTATCTTCGTCGAAGGGTTGGCTTAAAGGTATGTAAGGCTTTCCCTTTCTTCTTCTAGCATGATTCCATAGTGACATCACCCTTATAAGTGCTTCAAGGGGACGAGTCGTAGCGTATGTTCTATGTTGACAGATTAAGAGCCTCTAATAGTTCAGAAGTGAATACAGATAAGAAATGAGTTACTCATAGTTGTAATCCACGGATAATTCCTAGAAATAAGTAGAGACCTTAGGGAACTTATGTTGAGTCTACGGCGAGAAGTATAGCCTTCGTTTAATTGTTAATTATAAATGGTTCACGAGTAGAAATCACGTATAGAACCTATGATCTTATGAAATAGCAGAAGTAGTTTTCATTCATTAGTGAGGGTAGCTATGCAAGATCCCTAATGCCAATAAGAGAGAGATTTAAATTAAGTGATGTGATAAGTTGCTTAACAAGAACCTCCCCGTAAATTTAAAGGTTGTGAATGAGCAAACTAACAAATGAAGAATAGAGCGTATGTAGAAAAACGTAAGGTCACATAAGTTGTGAAACACATTGTACTACTTAACTAGAATAATCATGCGCATGCGGAAATAGTAATGATATTCCATAAATTAAAGGAAGTATAGATTAGGTTATTAAATTCGATGAGTCGCTTGAAACAATATGAAATACTAGTGCTACGATGTACCAAATGAATTTGTAAACGGTAAGATTATACAAATCTCGAAAGCCTTTTACTAGTATGTCACGACAGATGTGTACATCTGAGAGTACCTATGATTTTCCTTTACTTGTATATTCCCTATGGACGGTCTGTGAAATGCGTAGGGGAATAATGAAGGTTAACCTAAAGCTTGACTATGGAAGGTCTCATGTGTACGCATAGTCGAAAGGAAACCCTAAAAGTGAAATTGTATTTATATATTTCTCTATTCATGATAAATGAAGGTTAACCTAAAGCGTGACTATGGAAGGTCCCAAGTGTACGCATAGTCGTAAAGAAACCCTAATGGTGAAATTGTATTTATATATTTCTCTATTCATGATAAATGGCCGTGTGAAGCCAAGGGTTGCCATTTACAGATATTGGCCCTGTGCGGCATGTATGGTGTATTCTCTGGTTGCGTGCAAGTTGGTTTTAGTCCAGTGTTCAGAAGAGACTTTGATAAAATGTTCGCAAGTCTTTAAGAGTCAACATTCAAGGACGAATATTACTAAGGGGAGGAGGACGTAGCACCCCATTATTTCATGATACAATGCATCTTAAGTAAATCAATGTAAGACGGAGAGATTAAGGACTTTTACAAAGATAATGATGGGTTAAAACAAGTGTTAAGGAAGTATCGTGAGGGTTGGAGGTTAAACGAATCAAAGATGTTATAACACGTAATTTCAGGGTAAACTAGGAGTGCTTAATATCGTAAGGAGGTCATGTTTTAAGGTAATTGAATCATATAATATTCGTATATTTAATTTTTAAGTCAAACAAGTTGTAAGAAAAACATGGCAAAAGTTGTCGAAAGTTACATTTATAATTTGACCTAAATTTAGGTTTAATGTCACTAAGATTTTCTCCAAATATACTTGTAGTTACGGAGTAATACACCTTTCAAATTGAAGATCTACTAGTCTACTTTTCGACGCATTAAATGGTTCTTCGATACAATGTCGGAATAGATAGATATTCGCGTTTTTGCGAGACTGCGCAAGCAGCTTCCTTGGTACCCACAAAGTCGGTGGAAGCTTACCTTGTTATATAAAGTGATAGCTTTCGTATCTAAATGTCATTTTTCGTCCAAATCAGACCTCCAAGAACCTCTAATCTCTCACTAAGCATATCCTAAAGATTCATACAAAAATCCAAAGCCAAACAACCTATGTTCTTCATTAACTGTGTTGTAGAAGTGGTAGAGATCACTTATATGATGTTGTTGATGTATTGTGATTTCTTTCAAGTTTAAGGAAGAGTTGTTCTTGGAGTTTTTCTTGTTGTTTAAAGTTATGCTCTTCTTCTCCTGCATGAGTTTGATTATGTCTCAGCCTTAGCTAAGTTATTTGATGCTAGAAATTATGAGTTGACGGTGAAAAGACGTATAGAAGTTGTGATACCATGTTGGACTGTTTTGAGGTGGTTTTATGATGTTGTGGCCGAGATTGTCACTCAATGTATCGTAAACTGGCTATTTCTAAGCTTAACGTTTGCCTTATTATTTTTGTTATATTTTATTATCGGGCAATTCTCGTTTTGTTAAGGTGCTGAATATATGAATTAAGGGTGGTCTGTTATTGTTGATGTTGTGACCTTGAGGGAGGTGAAAGAAATAGGGGAGATGCTATCCAATTTGTCGTAGAACAAGCTTGTCACGTGGTAGCTAGTTGATGTGTTACTATTGTTGATAGTAGTGTTATTTTCATTGGTGTAGATTATATTGAAGAGGAGACTTTATCTTCGTCGAAGGGTCGGCTTAAAGGTATGTAAGGCTTTCCCTTTCTTCTTCTAGCATGATTCCATAGTGACATCACCCTTATAAGAGCTTCAAGGGGACGAGTCCTAGCGTATTCTATGTTGGCAGATTAAGAGCCTCTTATAGTTCAAAAGTGAATACTGACAAGAAATGAGTTACTCATAATTGTAATCCACGGATAATTCCTAGAAATAAGTAGAGACCTTAGGGAACTTATGTTGAGTCTACGACGAGAAGTATAGCCTTCATTTAAGTGTAAATTATAAACGGCTCACGAGTAGAAATCACGTATAGAACCTATGATCTTATGGAATAGCAGAAGTACTTTTCATTCGTTAGTGAAGGTAGCTATGCAAGATCCCTAATTCTAATAAGAGAGAGATTTAAATTAAGTGATGTGATAAGTTGCTTAACAAGAACCTCCTCGTAAATTTAAAGGTTGTGAATGAGCAAACTAACAAATGAAGAATAGACGTATGTAGAAAAACGTAAGGTCACATAAGTTGTGAAACACATTGTACTACTTAACTAGAATAATCATGCGCATGCGGAAATAGTAATGATATTCCATAAATTAAAGGAAGTTTAGATTATGTTATTAAATTCGATGAGTCGCTTGAAACAATATGAAATACTAGTGCTACGATGTACCAAATGAATTTGTAAACGGTAAGATAATACAAATCTCGAAAGCCTTTTACTAGTATGTCACGACAGAGGTGTACATCTGAGAGTACCTATGATTTTCCTTTATTTATATGTTCCCTATGGACAGTTTGTGAAATGCGTAGGGGATAATGAAGGTTAATCTAAAGCTTGACTATGGAAGGTCCCATGTGTACGCATAGTCGAAAAGAAACCCTAAAAGTGAAATTGTATTTATATATTTCTCTATTCATGATAAATGAAGGTTAACCTAAAGCGTGACTATGGAAGGTCCCAAGTGTACGCATAGTCGTAAAGATACCCTAACAGTAAAATTGTATTTATATATTTCTCTATTCATGATAAATGGCCGTGTGAAGCCAAGTGTTGCCATTTATAGATATTGGCCCTGTGCGGCATGTATAGTGTATTCTCTGGTTGTGTGCAAGTTGGTTTTAGTCCAGTGTTCAGAAGAGACTTTGATAAAATGTTCGCAAGTCTTTAAGAGTTAACATTCGAGGATGAATGCTCCTAAGGGGAGGAGGAAGTAACACCCCATTCTTTCATGATACAATGCATCTTAAGTAAATCAATGTAAGCCGGAGAGATTATGGACTTTTACAAAGATAATGATGGGTTAAAACAAGTGTTAAGGAAGTATCGTGAGGGTTGGAGGTTAAACGAATCAAATTTGTTATAACACGTAATTTTAGGGTAAACTAGGAGTGCTTAATATCGTAAGGAGGTCATGTTTTAAGGTAATTAAAAATCATATAATATTCGTATATTTAATTTTTAAGTCAAACAAGTTGTAAAAAAAACATGGCAAAAGTTGTCGCAAGTTACATTTATAATTTGACCTAAATTTAGGTTTAATGTCACTAAGATTCTCTCCAAGTATACTTGGAGTTACGGGGTAATACACCTTTCAAATTGAAGATCTACGAGTGTACTTTTCGACGCATTAAATGGTTCTTCGATACAATGTCGGAATAGATAGATATTCGCATTTTTGCGACACTGCGCAAGCAGCTTCCTTGGGACCCACAAAGTCGGTGGAAGCTAACCTTGTTATATAAAGTGATAGCTTTCGTATCTAAATCCCATTTTTCGTCAAAATCAGACCTCCAAGAACCTCTAATCTCTCACTAAGCATATCCTAAATATTCATACAAAAATCCAAGGCCAAACAACCTAAGTTCTTCATTAAAAGTGTTGTAGAAGTGGTGGAGATCACTTATATGATGTTGTTGATGTATTGTGATTTCTTTCAAGTTTAAGAAAGAGTTGTTCTTGGAGTTTTCTTGTTGTTTAAAGTTATGCTCTTCTTCTCCTGCATGAGTTTGATTATATCTAATCCTTAGCTAAGTTGTTTGAAGCTAGAATTTATGAGTTGACGGTGAAAAGATGTATAGAAGTTGTGATACCATGTTGCACTGTTTTGAGGTATTTTTATGATGTTGTGGCCGAGATTTTCACTCAATGTATCGTAAACTGGCTATTCCTAAGCTTAACGTTTGCCCTATTGATTTTGTTATATTGTATTATCGGGCAATTCTCGTGTTGTTAAGGTGCTGAATATATGAGTTAAGGGTGGTCTGTTATTGTTGATGTTGTGACCTTGAGGGAGGTGAAAGAAATAGGGGAGATGCTGTCCAATTTGCCGTAGAACAAGCTTGTCACGTGGTAGCTAGTTGATGTGTTACTATTGTTGATAGTAGTGTTATTTTCATTGGTGTAGATTATATTGAAGAGGAGACTTTCCAACCATCTTCGTCGAAGGGTCGGCTTAAAGGTATATAAGGCTTTCCCTTTCTTCTTCCAGCATGATTCCATAGTAACATTACCCTTATAAGAGGTTCAAGGGGACGAATCCTAGCGTATGTTCTATGTTGACGGGTTAAGAGCCTCTAATAGTTCAAAAGTGAATACCAATAAGAATTGAGTTACTCATATTTGCAATCTACGGATAATTCCTAGAAATAAGTAGAGACTTTTGGGAACTTATGTTGAGTCTACGGCGAGAAGTATAGCCTTAATTTAAGTGTAAATTATAAATGGCTCACGAGTAGAAATCATGTATAGAACCTGTGATCTTATGAAATAGCAAAAGTACTTTTCATTTATTTGGGAAGGTAGCTATGCAAGATCCCTAATGCTAATAAGAGAGAGATTTAAATTAAGTGATGTTATAAGTTGCTAAACAAGAACCTCCCTGTAATTTAAAGGTTGTGAATGAGTAAACTAACGAATGAAGAATAGAGCGTATGTAGAAAAACGTAAGGTCATATAAGTCGTGAAACGTATTGTACTACTTAACTAGAATATTCATGCGCATGCAGAAATAGTAATGATATTCCATACATTAAAGGAAGTATAGATTGAGTTGTTGAATTCGATGAGTCGCTTGAAACAATATGAAATACTAGTCCTACGATGTACCAAATGAATTTGTAAACGGTAAGATTATACAAATCTCGAAAGCCTTTTACTAGTATTTCACGACAGATGTATACATCTGAGAGTACCTATCATTTTCCTGTATTTATATGTTCCATATGGACGGTTTGTGAAACGCGTAGGGGATAATGAAGGTTAATCTAAAGCTTGACTATGGAAGGTCCCATGTGTACGCATAGTCGAAAAGAAACCCCAAATGTGAAATTGTATTTATATATTTCTCTATTCATGATAAATGAAGGTTAACCTACATCTTGACTATGAAAGGTCCCATGTGTATGCATAGTCGAAAAGAAACCCTAAAAGTGAAATTGTATTTATATATTTCTCTATTCATGATAAATGGCCGTGTGAGGCCAAGTGTTGCCATTTACAGATATTGGCCCTGTTTGGCATGTATAGTGTATTCTCTGGTTGCGTGCAAGTTAGTTTTAGTCCAGTGTTTAGAAGAGACTTTGACAAAATGTTCGCAAGTCTTTAAGAGTTAACATTCGAGGACGAATGTTCCTAAGGGGAGGAGGACGTAACACCCCATTCTTTCATGATACAATGCATATTAAGTAAATCAATGTAAGCCCAAGAGATTAAGGACTTTTACAAAGATAATGATGGGTTAAAACAAATGTTAAGGAAGTATCGTGAGGGTTGGAGGTTAACGAATCAAAGATGCTATAACACGTAATTTCAGGGTAAACTAGGAGTGCTTAATATCGTAAGAAGGTCATGTTTTAAGGTAATTGAATCATATAATATTCGTATGTTTAGTTTTTAAGTCAAACAAGTTGTAAAACAAAAATGGCAAAAGTTGTCACAAGTTACATTTATAACTTGTCCTAAATTTAGGTCTAATGTCACTAAGCTTTTCTCTAAATATACTTTAAGTTACGGGGAAATACACCTTTCAAATTGAAGATCTACGAGTCTACTTTTCGACGCATTAAATGGTTATTCGATACAATGTCGAAATAGATAGATATTCACGTTTTTGGGAGACTGCGCAACCAGTTTCCTTGGGACCCACAAAGTTGGTGGAAGCTTACCTTGTTAGATAAAGTAATTACTTTCGTATATAAATCTCATTTTTCGACCAAATCAGACCTAAAGCAACTCTAAACTCTCACTAAGCATATCCTAAAGATTCATACACAAATCCAAGGCTAAACCACCTATGTTCTTCATTAAAAGTGTTGTAGAAATTGTGAAGATTACTTATATGATGTTGTTGATGTATTGTGAGTTCTTCCAAGTATAAGGAAGAGTTTTTCTTGGAGTTTTTCTTGTTTTTTAAATTTAATCTCTTCTTCTCCTACATGAGTTTGATCATATCTAAGCCCTAGCTAAGTTGTTTGAAGCTAGAAATTTTGAGTTGACGGTGAAAAGACGAATAGAAGTTGTGATACCATGTTGGACTGTTTTGAGGTGTTTTTATGATGTTGTGGCCGGGATTTTCAGTCAATGTATCGTAAACTTGCTATTCCTAAGCTAAATGTTTGCCCTATATTTTTCGTTATAATGTATTATTGGGCACTTCTCGTGTTGTTAATGTGCTGGATGTATGGATTAAAGGTGGCCTATTATTGTTTATGTTGTGACCTTGAGGGAGGTGAAAAAAACAGGGGAGATGCTGTCCAATTTGCCGTAGAACAAGCTTGTCACGTGGTAGCTAGTTGATGTGTTACTATTGTTGATAGTAGTGTTATTTTCATTGGTGTAGATTATATTGAAGAGGAGACGTTCCCACCATCTTCGTCGAAGGGTCGGCTTAAAGGTATGTAAGGCTTTCCCTTGCTTCTTCTAGCATGATTCCATAGTGACGTCACCCTTATAAGAGGTTCAAGGGGACGTGCCCTAGCGTATGTTCTATGTTGACAGATTAAGAGCCTCTAATAGTTCAAAAGTGAATACAGATAAGAAATGAGTTACTCATAGTTGTAATCCACGGATAATTCCTAGAAATAAGTAGAGACCTTAGGGAACTTATGTTGAGTCTACGGCGAGAGGTATATCGTTCGTTTAATTGTTAATTATAAATGGCTCACGATTAGAAATCACGAATAGAACCTATGATCTTATGAAATAGCATAAGTAGTTTTCATTCGTTAGTGGAGGTAGCTACGCAAGATCCCTAATGCTAATAAGAAAGATATTTAAATTAAGTGATGTGATAAGTTGCTTAACAAGAACCTCCCCATAAATTTTAAGGTTGTGAATGAGCAAACTAACGAATGTAGAATAGAGCATATGTAGAAAAACGTAAGGTCACATAAGGTGCGAAATGCATTGTACTACTTAACTAGAATAATCATGCGCATGCGGAAATAGTAATGATATTCCATACATTAAAGGAAGTAGAGATTGAGTTATCGAATTCGATGAGTCGCTTGAAACAATATGAAATACTAGTCCTACGATGTACCAAATGAATTTGTAAACGGTAAGATTATACAAATCTCGAAAGCCTTTAACTAGTATGTCACGACGGATGTGTACATCTGAGAGTACCTATGAGTTTACTTTATTTATATGTTCCCTATGGACAATCTATGAAACGCGTAGGGGGATAATGAAGGTTAACATAAGCTTGACAATGGAAGGTCCCATGTGTACGCATAGTCGAAAAGAAACCCTAAAAGTGAAGTTGTATTTATATATTTCTTTATTCATGATAAATGAAGGTTAACCTAAATCTTGACTATGGAAGGTCCCATGTGTACGCATAGTCGAAAAGAAACCCTAAAAGTGAAATTGTATCCATATATTTCTCTATTCATGATAAATGGCCGTGTGAGGCCAAGTGTTGCCATTTACAGATATTGGCCCTGTGTGGCATGTATAGTGTATTCTTTGGTTGCGTGCAAGTTGGTTTCAGTCCAGTGTTTAGAAGAGAGTTTGACAAAATGTTCGCAAGTCTTTAAGAGTTAACATTCGAGGATGAATGTTCCTAAGGGGAGGAGGACGTAACACCCCATTCTTTCATTATACAATGCATCTTAAGTAAATCAATGTAAGCCGGAGAGATGAAGGACTTTTACAAAGATAATGATGGGTTAAAACAAGTGTTAAGGAAGTATCGTGAGGGTTGGAGGTTAACGAATCAAAGATGTTATAACACGTAATTTTAGGGTAAACTAGGAGTCCATAATATTGTAAGGAGGTCATGTTTTAAGGTAATTGAATCACATAATATTCATATATTTAGTTTTTAAGTCAAACAAGTTGTAAAACAAAACATGGCAAAAGTTGTCGCAAGTTACATTTATAATTGACCTAAATTTAGGTCTAATGTCACTAGGCTTTTCTGTCAATATATATTGAGTTACGGGGTAATACACCTTTCAAATTGAAGATCTACGGCTCTACTTTTCGACGCATTAAATGTTTCTTCGATACCATGTCGGAATAGATAGGTATTCACATTTTTTGCGAAACTGCGCAAGCAGCTTCCTTGGGACCCACAAAGTCGGTGGAAGCTTCCATTGTTATATAAAGTGATAGCTTTCGTATCTAAATCTCATTTTTCGACCAAATCAGACCTCCAAGCACCTCTAAACTCTCACTAAGCATATTCTAAATATTCATACACAAATCCAAGGCCAAACCACCTAAGTTCTTCATTAAAAGTGTTGTAGAAGTGGTGGAGATCACTTATATGATGTTGTTGATGTATTGTGAGTTCTTTCAAGTTTAAGGAAGAGTTGTTCTTGGAGTCTTTTCTTGTTGTTTAAAGTTATTCTCTTCTTCTCCTGCATGAGTTTGATCATATTTAAGCCCTATCTAAGTTGTTTGAAGCTAGAAATTATGAGTTGATAGTGAAAAGCCGTATAGATGTTGTTTGTGTGTGTGTGTGTGTGTGTTGTGATTTTTGTTGTTACTATGTACCTTGAAGAGAAGAAGAAGTGTAGATTAGTGTTTGTTGCTAGTTAAGGACCGAGATTGTCACTCAATGTATCCTAAGCTAGCTATTCCTAAGCTTAACGTTTCCCTTATTGTGGTTGCTATATTGTATTGTTGGGTAGTCTCGTGTTGTTATGGTGTTGGATATATGGGTTGAGGGTGGCCTGTTTTTGTTGATGTTGTGACTTTGAAGGAGGTGAAAGAAACCGGGGAGATGTTGTCCAATTTGTCGTAGAACAAGCTTGTTGTGTGTTAGCTAGTTGATGTTTTACTATTGTTGATAGTAGTGTTATTTTCATTGTTGTTGATTATATTAAAGAGGATACTTTCCCACCATCTTCGTCGAAGGGTAGACTTAAATGTATGTAAGGCTTTCCCTTTCTTCTTCCATCATGATTCCATCGTGACATCACCCTTATAAGAGGTTCAAGGGGACGCGTCCTAGCGTATGTTCTATGTTGACGGGTTAAGAGCCTCTAATATTTCAAAAGTGAATATAGATAAGAAATGAGTTACTCGTAGTTGTAATCCACGGATAATTCCTAAGAAAAAGTAGAGACCTTAGAGAACTTATGTTGAGTCTACGGCGAGAAGTATAGCCTTCGTTTAAGGGTAAATTATAAATGGCTCACGAGTAGAAATCACGTATAGAACCTATGATCTTATGAAACAGCCGAAGTAGTTTTCATTCATTAGTGAACGTAGCTACGCAAGATCCTTAATGCTAATAAGAGAGAGATTTAAACTAAGAGATGTGATAAGTTGTTTAACAAGAACCTCCCCGTAAATTTAAAGGCTGTGAAGAGCAAACTAACGAATGAAGAATAGATCGTATGTGGAAAAACGTAAGGTCAATTCAGTAATGAAATGCATTATACTAACTAACTAGAATAATCATGCGCATGTAATGATATTCCATACATTAAAGGAAGTAGAGATTGAGTTATCGAATTTGATGAGTCGCTTGAAACAATATGAAATACGAGCCCTACGATGTACCGAATGAATTTGTAAAGGTAAGATTATACGAATCTCGAAAGCCTTTTACTAGTGTGTCACGACGGATGTGTACATCTGAGAGTACTTATGAGTTTCCATTATTTATATGTTCCCCATGGACGGTCTATGAAACGCCTAGGGGGATAATGAAGGTTAGCCTAAAGCTTGACTATGGAAGGTCCCATGTGTATGCATAGTCGACCCAAATATTCTGAGTCGTATGGATGGTCTACTTTGCTACGCGCACGTGGCACCAGATAGTAATGTTGTAGTGTGCCTTACGGATGGTCTACCCTGCTACGCGTAAGAGCCACTTTGCCTTCTTATAATACATAACAAAGACGATGCAATAAGAGATCATTGAGCAACAGTTGATAGAAATAGTTCAGAATCTTATGATAGGTTGAGTTGTTCAATCAGATTAAAGCACCATGTGGTCCAAGTGATAGCGATATTGTAAGTCGATCTAGAATACGGGGTAAGCTCACTTTTATTCTTATCATTCAACTGACTATTCTTGTATTCATTCATGCTTTTAGGTTTTCGGAATTTATTTATATCTATTGATTTCTGCCTTACATACTTGGTACATCTCATTGTTCTAATGTCTCATTGCTGGGGCGCTGAACTTCATGCCTGCAAGTGTAAGTAATCAGTTTGACAAGCCCTCAAATTAGACAGGATTTATATTCAACGGGAAATCGATAAGACTCCATCTCTTATGGAGTATAGCCAAGTCTAGAGGTCATAAATATCAGATTTTGTTATAGACTTACGGGTAGACCGAGGCCCTATCCCGACGATATTTTGATGTCAGATACTCTTAGAGGCTTTGTGGACACAGGTTCAGTAGGTACAGTATGTTAGTGGCCTTGTCGGACCTCATTTATGTTTTCTTTCTGGTTTGTCCGGTATTGATACTCATAGTGGCCTCCTCGGCCCCAACAAGTATTGATGTTTAGTGTATGATGGCTAGCTGATATGATGCTTGACCACAACGATATGTTATGAGTTGCTGCCATGTTGGCCATGATAGCTTATAGTATGATAGAGTTCAGCCATGTTAGCCTATGTATGTTCTAGGTTACGTCCAGCATTCAAGAGTTACAGAGTGGTTCGCTCGGGCCAGTACGACACCGAGTAACAGCTACGCCTTACTGTAATGACCTGGTCGGTCATTTTGAGAATTAACACCTCGATCCCCTATTAACTGCTTTTCCCGTGTCTTTTCCTGCTACTGTGGTTTGCCGGGATGGTTCATTTTGAGTTTCGGAGTGTTTTGGGACACTTAGTCCTTGAATGTGAGCTTAAGACTTAGAATTTGGACCGTAGTCGGAGCAGTGTGAAGATTGCTCCGGAATGGAATTTCGTCGATTCGATTAGCTCCGTTGGGTGATTTCGGGCTTACGGCGTATCCGGATCATGTTTTAGAGGTCCGTAGCTTATTTTGGCTTGAAATGGCCAAAGTTGATTTTTGGAGTTTCAGGCCAATAGTAGAATTTTGATATCGGAGTCGGAATCTGATTGCGGAAGTAGTAGGTCCGTAGTGCTGAATATGACTTGTGTACAAAATTTAGGGTCAATCGGACGTGATTTGGCTGGTTTCGGCATCGGATGTTGAATTTTGGAAATTCAAGTTCATTAGGTTTGGGTTGGAGGGTGATTCGTGGTTTTAGCGTTGTTTGATGTGATTTGAGGGCTCGACTAAGTTCCTATAATGTTTTAGGTTTGTTTGGTATGTTTGGTTGAGGTCCCGGGAGCCTTGGGTGAGTTTCGGATGCTTAACGGATTTGAATTTGGACTTAGGCAAATTCTGAAGTTGCGGAACCTGTTGTTTTCGCACCTGCGGATCTTGGACCGCAGGTGCGGTGCTGCAGAAGCGGTTGAGTGAACCGCAGAAGCAGATTTGGACTTGTGCATTAGGGACCGCAGATGCGGCCTAGTGACCGCAGATGTGGCCCCAGCCTGGATAAGTGCCTTTCGCACTTGCGAGGCTTTTTCCGCAAGTGCGGGATCGCAGACGCGTCCCCATGACCGCAGATGCAGTAATCACTGGGCAAAAATAGGAAATTTCGAGGGTTTTAAGTTCATAACATCAAATTCGATTTTCAGCTCGGGAGAAGGCGATTTTGTGAGGTTTTTGAAGAGGAAATCAGTGGGTAATGATTCCTAACCCTATTTTGTTTATATTTTATCAATCTATTATTGTTTTACTCATCTAATCAAGGAATTTGAGTGGAAAGAATGGGAATTTTGGGGAAAGAGTCCCCCAATCGACTTTTTGGATTTTGATCGGGTTTTAGGTGTCGGAATTGAGTAATTTTTGGACGAGTGATCTCGTAAGTGAATGGGTGTTCTGAATTGGTAACTTTTACCCGATTCCAAGACATTGGCCTGAGGAGGATTTTTGGGTGTTTTCTTATTTTCTCGCCTTAGCTTTAAATTCATTAGCTAATTTAGTTGCTTGTAGCTATATTTACGTTATGTAATTGATTTGATTAGATTTGGGCCTCTCGGAGTTGGATACTCGTGGCAAGAGCATGATATCAGATTTATATGTGGGACTACGGGACGGCATCCCGAGAGATCCCTCTCCACATTTATGATTTGGACTACGGGACGGTATCCCGGGAGATCCTCTGTACATTTATGCTTGGGACTACGGGACGTTATCCAAGGAGATCCCCTGTTGCTATCTCTGTGTATTGTGTTATTCTTTCTGTGGTTCTATTTTTCATTGACTGTTAGTATTTTAACTATACTACCATATTTCATACTGTTTTACCTTGTTATATATGTATAACCGGTAGGGCCCTGACCTGATCTCGTCACTACTCGATCGAGGTTAGGCTTGGTACTTACTGGGTACCACCGTGGTGTACTCGTGCCCTTTCCTGCACATGTTTTTCGTGTGCAGATCCAGGTTCTTCTGCTCGCCATACTATCCGTGAGGCGAGGCGATCCAGAGACTTCGAGGTATATCTGCCGCGTCCGCAGACCTAGAAGTCCCTCTCCATTCTCCATTCAGTTATAGACTTCTTGTATTGTCCTTCGTTTGGACGTCTAGAGTTAGAACACTATGTATTTCTTTAGCTTGTGATTCATGAGATTCTGGATTTCTGGAGTGCTATGTTCAGTTCGAGAGTGTTATTACTGTATATGCCGAGCGGCATTTTAAACTCTTTTTTATTATATATACCTGCTAGTTGGCTAGTTTTGTATCTTTGATTCATTTTCCGCAAATGTTAAGCTTACCTAGTCGTAGAAACTAGGTGCCGTTACGACAGTTAATGGAGGGAGAACTTGGGTCGTGACACTTACCTAGGTTTGGGTGTGACAAATGATGATTATAAGTAAAGATATGGATGGCAAAAATCATGGCCATGATTACCTCGAGAACCGGTGAAAATATTGCTGAACCGTAGGGCAACACGTGTTCGGGATATTATGCGAACAGACGTGCATCCTATCAAGCATCAGAGACTGTTCAGAAGGATTCTGAAAGATTTCCCTCCAAGAAAGGAATCTTCACCAACTTCCCGACGACACAAAAATCTGTCAACGGAAAGCAGGGGGGCTATATATATATATATATATTAGATGATTTAATGATAGGATGACACGTGGAACCGAAGACAGATAAAAGAGAAATCAAATGAAAACCAGGATCGGGAACAATAGCTGTAGTTGGCAACGGATAAACCACGAGGGAAACATGATCATCGTGAACGAGTTAAATGTTTGTCACCAGATGGCATTTAATAAAAAGTATTCTCTTGTATTAAATAGGTAGTCATTGCAGAGAATTTTGGCATTCATTGTCTGCCGCTACATATTCATCAATGGCCCCTTATGTTGTCATTTAAAGGGCCTTGATCCAAGGATCTTGCTTCCTAGGTATAACTATAAATAGTAGCTTCAACAGTCATTGTAAGGACACGAAATCTCTAGAAAACTTATACTATATTCTATTCCCAACCTAAAGAATACAACTTTATTTTCTATTTGATATTGTTCTTTTTGTCCTTGGAAACATCACTCCCGGTGCCAGGCCTGCCATTTTCTTTGATTTTAACGCTAAGTCATTTTTAATCTAACTTATTTATCATGTATCAAATTAGTTCGCTTGTCTATAAATCACATACGAAATTCAACTGTACCGTTTTACAGGTAAATAATTAAATTAGTAAAGAGAAAGAAATGTCTGGGAAAACAATAATGCCAATAGCTCCCCTCCAATAATATCTGAAGTTGACGGTAAAGAAACAAGGAAAAAATAGAGAAAAGGAAAGCACACATGTAAAATTGTTTTCCCAATTTCGAAAGGCACAAGTGGTCTAGTGCATAATGAATAAATATCTTTTATATTTCGTATGAATGCCCGAAGACGAAAAATAAAAAAAAATGAATTAGCTACGGAACATTCCTATCGTTACGTTGCTTAATTCCATTGGATAAATATCTAATTTTCTAATTCACTTGTTATTCTATCGTAATCTCTCCGTGCTACAATCATCCGTTGCCTAAACCAAATTTTGTTTAGTGATATACGTATACACACTGTCTGATCAGACAATATATATGACTTTTGTATACGGGTAGAATCGTGGGTAGAGATTTCCCTGATTCCTCGATGAGGAAACAAGTGGGAAGCACGGCTCGATATGATTATAATCGAGACCCAAGGACCCCTCGTATTGAAACTTGGGCAGAATGAGCGATGTATCTGGGTCTGGGATCAGGCATAGTGAACTAACGGACCCAGACCGAGTATAGTTTTTGGACCATGGCAAACGCAGAGAACAGTTATGCATGACAAATAAGGGGTCGTGATATTCGTCCTCCACTGGATATTACAGCGCGAATCCCATATGATATCAATTGCGGATCGATATTTACCAAAAAAGAAGATTTTTACCTTATTTAGACTTGTATTAGGACTGAAATTCCCCTACTATATATAAGGGAAGGTTTCTTCTATTTTGACACATCGTGACAAACAATTCAAAGCAATAAAAAGTTTATTTTTGTCTTCTAGTTATTATTCAAAGTGTTCTACATTTTTCTTCTTCTTTATTCGAAAACGAGCTCATATCGAGGGTCTGATCAAGGCCAAATTTTACTATTCAACCTAAGATTAGGCTTGATCATCATATTGCGATTGGTTTGATCATTTATTTTATATTTAACTTATTTACCTGTTGCTTCTACCAGGCTTGCTCTTTGAGCTCAAAATCGAGCTGGCTGACTTCCATTCGAGACCGAAGGAAGCTTTCGTGATGGAGCACTGAAGCGTGAAAAATAAAATGATAAAATCATAAGGGTGTGGTCAAGCTAAGAAAGATTCACGAAGGGCACAAGGAATAGGGAACTTACACGGTTCAGCGCCTGTTGTGCCTCATTGAAGGGGCTCGATGTGCCTACCTCGTTCATCTTCGCCTGATCCTCTTCGGTCACTAGGCACCGAAGATAGCTGGCCACACCCACCGGAGCGGACATCACCCGGGTCCCCGCCGGGATAGTAAGCATGACCGTTCTTTTACGGTCGGGATCTACGCTCGGCGCAGGGAACTGCCTCACCTGCTTCGGGCTCGAGCTCGGCTCACCTGCTTCCAACGGCACATCCTTTTTCGGGATCTCCAGGTGACCTAACCCGGAATAATTCTCCAATGCGCCCATGTCCATGCCGTCAAAAAACATGTTGAGGGATTTGCCTGCACCCCGTGCCGTCTCATTTGACTTCTCCTTGACAGCCTGAGCCTCATCGAACATGGACTCTGTATGAGATGACGATTCCGCAATGTCAATGACACCGGCTATTTCCATCAGGGCGAGGATAGTTTCCCGGGAGGCTGCAACCTCTAATTTTCCTTCTGGCTCCTGAGCTAAAGAGGGATCGGCCTCTCAGCCACCTTCCCTGGTTGCCCCTGTTCTTCTGCATCAATGGTCGACCCGTGGGCGACAAACTCTAGTTCATCGTCTTCAGGGCAATCCCTTAGCCGGTAGAGGGAGTCGGAGCCCAGTACCTTGGCTTGGGTTCTCTTCTTGTTGCTTTTCCGGACCCGAACAATTACTCTGTTCTTCTTGGCCTCGACGTCCGGGGAGCCAAAAGATTTCCTCTTTTTCTACTCCCGTGCAGCAACTCCAGGCTATCCTGGAGGGTTTAGCAAGTGAGGACGGAGCCTCGTCCTCGTCCAATGGACGATGTTCAGTGGTCTTGGGAAAGCATGTAAAAGAGAAAGGACTTAGAAGAAATAAAGGAGTATGAAAGTAGACTTGTATGGGAGAAGTACTCACCATGGGAACGGGCCTCCCACTTGCCCTTTGAATGTTTGTGCCATTCTTGCTCAAAATATGACATTTGTTTGCATATCCCTTTGATCCACTCCTTGAAGGGAGGGACTTCTTTGGGAACTTAGGAAACTGCTGCACGATGATAGGAACAGGCAATTAGAAAAAGAACAAAAGAAATTCCAAGTCAGGAAGGAAAGACGCATACGAGATGAGTTCCACTTTTCAGGGAGCTGCAAAAATTCGGGGGGAATGAGGTCTTTAGTTTTCACTCGAACAAATCTCCCCTGCCAACCTTGATCCCGATCTTAATTGATGCTCGAGAATGGAGCTTTGCTCGATCGACAGACGAGCTTTATCAACCCCTCTAAGAAAACTCGGGGACTGTAGAGACGAAGCAGGTGGTCGATGGTAAATCGAGGTCCTTTTGTGTTGTTGACAAAATGGCGGAGGAGGATTATGATCCTCCAAAAGGACGGGTGAATCTGCCCAAGGAAGACCTGGTACTTTTTGCGAAAGCTAAGGATTATAGGGTGCAACGGGGCAAGCGTGAAGGGGTAAGTATAAACACTTAGGTATCCCTCCATGTGAGTGGTAATACCCTCATCGGGACCAGGGATGACCACTTCCTTGCCCTCCCAGTTGCAGTCCTCCTGAACTGTAGGGAGTGTATCCTCGGTAACAGAGCAGATGTACCTCCATACCCCCTCACCTCGGTCCTATTGACTAGAGGCTTTCTTGACTTTGAAGTCATTTTCAATGGAGCCTCCCGGTATGAATCTCTTTAGGGGAGGTTCCGGGGCCACCTCAGGCACGACCAGCGGCATCCGTGGTCGGGTTGAAAGTTGAAGGGACGCCCTATTGAGGCACAGATTTGGAAGTCCTCGCCATCGGATTCTGGGAAATATGAAGATTTGAAGGTGAGGATGAAGATTTAAAGATAAGGATGAAGGTATGATGGTCAGATTTGAAGAAGGAGTATGAAAATTTGAAGATGAAAATATGAAGGTCTGAAAAACAATATATGAAGGTTAAAAGGGGTTATGAATAAGTGAAGAATTCGAGGGTAAATTAAGGAGCTCTGGAATTAGAAAGTAAAAAAGTGAAAAAGGACCGAAGCTTTTATAGAGAAGGGGTAATCAATGCGTGAGGTTTCACATTCGGGAACGGTCAACCGGCGGCTGACACATGTCCGAACCCAGAACGGCGCGACTGATAGAATGTTTCACTGACCCGTCAGCTCGGTTGTAGCGTACGGATGAAGGAACCAGGGTTAATTTATCGCTTCCCGTCACTTCGATAAATCTTCTCTCCGAGAAACGAGGGGACTATTTGTATACGGGTAGAATCGGGGTCCGAGTTTTTCCCCGATTCTCGATGAGGAAATGAAGGGGAAGCACGGCTCGACATGATTATAATCGAGACCCAAGGAACCCTCGTATCAAAATTCGTGAGGAATGAACGATGTATCATGGATCAGGCATGGTGAACTAACGGATTCAGACCAAGTATAGTTTTTGGACCTCAGGAAACGTGGAGAACGATTATACATAACGAATAGGGGGCTGTGATATTCGCCCTCAACCGGATATTACGGCACGAATCCCATCCGATATCAACTGCGGATCGATATTTACCGGAAAAAGAAGATTTTTACCTTATTCAGATTTGTATTAAGACTGAAATTCCCCTACTATATAAAGGGGAATGTTTCATTTATTTTGAATCATTGTGGCAGGCAATTCAAAGCAATAAAATTTTTATTGTTGTCTTCTAGCTATTATTCAAAGTGTTCTTCATTTGTTCTCTTCTTTATTCGAAAACGAGCTGATATCGAGGGTCCGATCGAGGCCAAATTTCACTGTTCAACCTAGATCAGGCTTGATCATCATATTGCAATTGGTTTAATAATTTATTTTAACTTCTTTACTTGTTGTTCTTAATCATTCGTATTGAATTAAATCATATATCCTTTAAACCGCGTACAAATTTAATTAATATTATTTTTTAGGGTAAACAAATTTAATGGTAAAAAGAATATTGCCTGATGATCATTGAAGGGATGTTATTGTTGTTAGGGTTATACTGAGTTGAAAGGCATGTGGTTAGATATATAAAGAGAAGGCTCCACTTCCATTAAGAGAGTGCTACCCGGCCATAAAAAAGATGAGAGGAACAAAAATAATACTCCTATCTTCTTTAATTAGTTCTGGTAACTTGTTTTATTTCAATTTTAGATGATAGCGACTAGTCTGAAAACTACAAACGAGTTTTAAGCACAAGGATTTATTACGATGTCCTTACAAGCATGTCATGTGCTTCTTTAATTTCATCTATCTTCGATGAATCAATTTTATTTTGGGACTTAGACCTCTTAATACTACCTTTTATCATAGTCATACAGTATCAAAATAAAATTTAAGGAACTAAATTCTTAGACTAATCATGTTAGAATCAAATTTATATATTGGATATGCATGATTAGTGATCTATTGAATCATGATTGTGTTCGCTATTCAATTAAATCTTCTTATTACTAAGATTTTCTATATATAGGAAAATTAGAGGAATAAATTGTTCTAGTTTTTTCTTCTTTTGCAAATGATTGGATCTTAGTTGTAACCCTTCAAGGCTAGGATAAAAGGTATTAGGATGATTAATCCGTGCTCTCTAGTCATTATAAGCTACTCTTCTTAACATTTATTTGTTGGACCACTTGTGAAAGCTATCCACAAATTGCCCACAACAATAAAGTAGCATCAACAACTACAAGTATCGATATAGAATGGTACCAAAGCATCCTTTTCAAAATTAAACAACAATTGAATGTTTATGTAGTTCAATCCCTAAAATAGAAAGATTTGAAATGAATAAGGATAGTAACGGCAAAAGATTAATTTCAGTTAAAATTGACAGATGCGAAGATGCAGGGACTATTTATCATTTGTGGACTTACTTCATAATAGTGTGAACATGTTACGCCTTTCCATTTTGTTATTGTATGCTTTCACTAGGCATAATATTCCATGCGAAAGAGGATTCTAAAAAAAGGAAAAGCAATCACGTGTCAACTGTTATTTTTTAAGACCAAATATATGGATATACTAAATGGCACTCTAGTGGTAAATGAAACTTAAATGACCATGGGAGACCGAAAGGTAAATACTTATCGGCAACCAATCCAATGAATAAATAATACATCTTTTTTTTTTTTTTTGTAAAATTCACTAGGCAAAGTGCCTGGGGCTGGTTTTTATATATATGAAATAATAAAAACAAAACAACAAAGTGTAGAGTCTTACACAATGTAAAGAATTACATAGCACCTATTACCAAATTGAGTTGATGAACCTCAAAATTGGTATTACATTTTGATCTGATACTATCCGTGCGAAGTACTGTATCCAAGCAGTACAAAAAAACCATCCCTGTAGGGAGATATTTCATATAACACCTTTGCATCCATAGTTGAAGGAGTGGCCTTCTCAGTATCACGAACACGCTTGCCCAGCAAGATGAATAACTGTACAGTGTTGTTTCTTCATGTTAAAATTAATGTATTGTCTTGTCCCCATTTGTCCATATTAGTTCACATATGTCCACATTTGTCTAGACTTATTCACATATGTTCAAACATGTCTACACTAGTCCATACTAGTTCACATTAGTTCATGAACTAGATTAGTAGCTACATACATGTACTAGGGTGTGAACTTATTTATGTAATGTGTGAACTTATGTGAACATAATTAGTATGTCCACATAAGAAGTAGACTAGATGCATGTAGGAGTTTTATTATAAATACCCCATGTATTCTAGCCATTTGTATGATTAAAAAAAATCAAGTGAAATTAAGAAAAGTGAATGAAAACTATCCTTCATAAATATAAAAAAAAATTCTCTTTGATTTCCTCTTTGATCACTAATCTTCCTACTTCAATCCAACGGATTGGTATCAAAGCCCGTTCGATTGAAAAGTTGGGCGTTAAGAAAAGCTAAACAATGGCTTTAACTAATGGGCAAGGAGTGGCTCAACTATCCATTCCTATGTTCAATGGAGAAAATTATGATTTATGGTACTTGAAAGCTAAAACAGTTTTTCAAGCACAAGATCTGTGGGAACTGGATTAAAATGGTTATAATGAACCAGAAGAAGGAGCAGAACTCACAGATGCAGAAACAAGAACACTAAAGGAGACAAAAAGGAGAGATGCAAAAGCTCTTGCTTATATTCAACAAGCAATGAGTGAAGTCATCTTTCCAAGAATCATGAGAGCCAGAACATCAAATGAGGCTTGGGAGGCTCTACGTGAGGAATTTCAAGGAGATACATGTGTACGAAACATCAAGCTTCAAACTCTAAGATGTGAGTTTGAAAACTTGAAGATGAAAGATGAAGAAAGTTTAAAATAATATTGCTCCAATGTTGTTGAAATAGCAAATCAAAGGCTATTGTATGGAGAAGCCGTTGAAGATAAGAAAATTGTGGAAAAGATCTAGATAAGTTTGACTGAAAAATATGATCCCATAGTCTCTATTATTGAGGAGACTAAGGACATCACAAAGTTGAACATCTGTGAGTTGATGGCATCACTACAAGCACACAAGCAAAGGTTGTTAAGACACTCCAAAAAATCTATTGAGAGTGCTTTACAATCTAAGCTCAATGTGTCCACAAAATCACAAGGAGAATCATCAAAAGGAGGCAAATCAGGTCGTGGAGGAGGAAGAAATCAACGAGGAAACAGCTCCAACAACTCTAAATAAAAATGTGGAATTTGCAAAAGAAGCAACCACGTTGACAAGGATTGTTGATTTCAAGGAAAGCCACAATGCAACCACTGCAAAAAGTTTGGTCATGTGGAGAAGGATTGTAGATTCAACAATCAACAACAAGCAAAAGTCTGTGAAGAAAAAGGAGAGCAAGGCCTGTTCTTTGCAAGCTGTCAAATGGCCAAAGAGAAAAATCACAATATTTGGTTGTTGGATAGCGGGTGCAGCAATCATATGTCCGGAAATAAAAGTATTTTTACAAGTGTGGATGACAAAGTGAAGGCCAAAGTGAAAATGGAAAATGGTGTCGTTGTTCGAGCAATTGGAAAGGGTTCAATCCGTGTCCAAACAAAGGAAGGTACAAATTTCATCCATAATGTACTTTTGGTTCCAGATTTAGATCAAAATTTATTGAGTGTTGGGCAGCTGGTGGAGAATGGATATGCTGTCTATTTTAAAAATAATTGTTGCATAATTTTATGATAAAAAGGAGGAAACAAATTGATGGAAAAAGCAATCATGGAAAAAGGAAGAAGCTTCTCATTAACCTTCAATTATGGGGGAGAAGTAGCCACGAAAGCACAAGTGAGAGATGAATCCTGGCTATGGCACAAAAGGCTAGGGCACTTGTACTTTAATGGAATGAAATTATTGCAGGAAAAAGAAATGGTATATGGGCTGCCAAAAATTGAAGAAAAGGATGGAGTCTGTGAAGGATGTGCTATGGGAAAACACCATAGAAACTCATTCCCTCAAGGCGGAGCTTGGAGAGCAAACAAAGCTTTGGAGCTGGTCCATACCGATATGTGCGGTCCAATGAGTACCACATCTCTTGGAGGTAACAAGTATTTTATCTTGTCCATTGATGACTATACACGATGACTTGGGTTTATTTTATGAAACAAAAATCCGAGGTGTATGGCATTTTTAAAAAATTCAATACCCTTGTGGAAAAACAAAGTGGAAAAAGGTGCTAAGAAGTGATCGAGGTAAAGAATATACCTCAAAACAATTTGACAAATTTTGTGAGGATGAAGGCATTGAAAGGCAACTAACCGTTGGGTACACACCACAACAAAATGGTGTATCCGAAAGAAAGAATCAAACGGTTGTTGAAATGGCAAAAATTATGTTGAAAGAGAAAGGAATGCCAAATATTTTTTGGGCTGAAGCAGTGTATACGGTGGTATATTTGATAAACAGGTGTCCGACCAAGGTAGTGCAAAATAAGACCCCATTGGAAGCTTGGAGCAAGAGGAAACCTTCAGTGAAGCACTAGAAAGTTTTTGGGTGCATTTGCTATGCTCAAATCCCGAAAGAAAAGAGGAGCAAGCTTGATGAAACAAGTGAGAAGTGCATTTTTGTTGGCTATAGCTCAAAATCAAAGGGCTATAGAATGTATAGCTTGAAGAGGAAAAATGTCATCACAAGCAGAGATGTGTTGTTTGATGAAGGAGCCAGTTGGAATTGGGAAAAGAATGAGGCTACAAAAAATATAGTGGTGGCTGAGAATGAAGAAGAAAATAAGGAGGAAGAAGTTCCAGAAGTTGATCCTTCCTCACCTTCAAGCAACGAAGCAAGCTCTAGCACTTCGAGTCCGACAAGTACTCCGGTTAAAATGAGAGACCTTGCTGACATTTATGCTTCATGCAACTATAGCATGGTTGAGCCAGCAAGTTTTGAAGAAGCAGTTAAGGAGGAAGTTTGGAAGAAGGCTATGGCAGAAGAGCTATATATGATTGAGAAAAATCAGACTTGGGAGTTGGTAAACAAGCCAGCAAATCGAAAAATTGTTGGAGTAAAATGGATTTACAAGATAAAAAATCCAGATGGCTCCATCATGAAGCACAAAGCAAGATTGGTTGCAAAAGGGTAATCACAACATGCTGATACAATTCGGACACTTATTGCATTAGCAGCACAAAAGGGATGGTTATTATATCAACTTGATGTGAAATCAACTTTTTTGAATGGTGAACTTGAAGAAAAAATTTATGTCCATCAACCTGATGGCTTTGTGATTAAAGGAGAAGAAGATAAAGTATACAAGATCAAGAAGGCCTTGTACGGATTGAAACAAGCACCCCGGCAATGGTACAGTCAAATTGATAAGTACTTCTTGCAAAGTGAGTTCATTAAAAGCAAACGCGAGCATACTCTCTATGTCAAGAAGCAAGGTAACTCTATTCTTATTGTTGAGATTTATGTTGATGATCTGATTTTTACTGGTAACAATGAGGCCGCAGTTACTGAGTTCAAAAAAGACATGATGAAAGATATGAAATGAGTGTTTTGGGTCTATTGCATCATTTTCTTGGTCTTGAAGTTACTCAAGAGGATGATGGAGTATTTGTTTCTCAGCAAAGCTATGCTGAAGCAATGCTTAGAAAGTTTAATATGTTTGGGTGCAAAGCAGTACCAACACCACTCACATCAAATGAGAAGCTGATGAAAAATGATGGCGGAAGAAAAGTGGACAGCACTCTTTACAGAAGCATCATTGGTAGTTTGATGTATCTAATGGCTACGAGGCCCGATATAATGTTTGCTACTAGTTTGTTGTCAAGGTTTATGCAAAGTCCCAGTCATATTTACCTTGGATCAGCCAAACGAGTTCTTCGTTACATCAAAGGAACCTTGGCTTATGGCATCAAATATTTCAAGGGTGAAGAATTAACTTTAATTGGATTTTGTGACAATGATTGGGCAGGTTCAAAAGATGACATGAAAAGCACATCTGGTTTTGTGTTTTCGCTTGGATCGGGAGCATTTTCTTGGCAATCAAAGAAGCAAGAAATAGTAGCACAATCATCAGCAGAAGCTGAATATATTTCAGTAGCAATTGCAACGTCTCAAGCAGTCTGGCTTAGAAGAATTTTAGAAGATGTTGGAGAAAAGCAAGACAACACAACAAAGTTGTTTTGTGACAACAAGTCAACCATAACAACGGCAAAGAATTCGATTTACAGCAGCAGAACAAGGCACATAGCAGTGAAGTATCACTCATCAGAGAAAAAGTTGAAGAAGGAGTGATCGAGCCAAAGTTTTGCAAGTCCGAGGATCAAGTTGCGAACATTTTTGCCAAGGCGCTACCCAAGGAGAAGTTCATCAAATTTCGTGAGCTTTTGGGAGTCCAAGAATAAAACATTAAGAGGGAGTGTTAAAATTAATATATTGTCTTGTCCCCATTTGTTCACATTAGTTCACATATGTTCACATTTCTCTAGACTTGTTCACATATGTTCAAACTTGTCTACACTAGTCCATACTAGTTCACATTAGTTCATGAACTAGATTAGTAGCTACATACATGTACTAGGGTGTGAACTTATTTATGTAATGAGTGAACTTATCTGAACATAATTAGTATGTCCACATAAGAAGTAGACTAGATGCATGTAGGAATCTTACTATAAACCCCATGTATTCTAGGCATTTGTATGATAAAAAAAAAATCAAGTGAAATTAAGAAAAGTGAATGAAAACTATCCATCATAAATATGGACATTGTAGCTTATCATCATTCACAATTCTTCTTCCTTGTGTATCAAGCTACCAGAATCCATGGCATTCAAAAGTGCCATTTTCAAGAGCATAATTTGCAAGATGGTCAGCTAGCTTGTTACCTTTCCTAAATTTATGCGATACCATAGAAGTACACCTTTCTAGTAGCCTTTTTATTTTCATCCACATGATCAACAATTACCCAAGGTGGTTTCTAATATCCTTCAATTATATTGTTAAGCAACATGGAATCCGTTTGTAACCATGTGTAATTAAAGTTGTTTTGGGCAGCATACCTCAATGCCTCCTGAATCGCTAAAGCTTCTTCCATTGTGTTTGTAGTCTCCTGTATCTCGCTTCTACAAGCATAAATAATATCTCCCCCTTCATCTCTAATGCAAAATCCTATTGAACTCCTGCTTGGATTCCCCCTCGAAGCTCCACCCAGTCATAGGGAACTCCCGTAAAACCTTGAAAGTTTTCAACTTTGGTGTATAATTTTCCATCATATGAAGCAATTCTGGCCATCTATGAGGCACCCTCTGAATGCCGGGCTTTCTAAATTTCACCAATGATTGAATAGTAGAAGACACTTGAAAGATTACCCTACTAATAGATACCCTTTCCCCGTGCATCATACTATTTCTTCTCTTCAATTATTCCCACACAATAATGCACGACAAGGCTTGAAAAATTGGCTTAAGCCTTGGAACAACCTGCATTGTCTAACATTTTACCACTGCTTGGTGCAAATTTAGGCCTTCAATTGATAATCCTGCGAAGAAAAAGAAATAAGCCCAAACCCTTGAAGCAGTATATGATTTGAAAAAAAAACATGAGCCATTGTCTCTTCATCCGAATTTATACAACACAAACATCTCGATGGCATGAAGTATCCCCATCTCCTTATAATGTCATCCAATGGTAGTTTTCCTTTCCATAATCTCCACATGAAAAAGGAGATCTTAAATGGTATATCTTTCACCCACATATTGTCATTTACAAAGTTAGGATCTCTCCTTTTCCTCAAGTATTCCCAAGATGACTTAACACTAAACTCCCCTCTATTCTCCAACATCCAGTAAGGCATATCGAGTTCATCAAACTCAACTGGAGGTTTGATGTTCTCCAAAATATGCATGACAATATCATCAGGTAACAGCTTCCTCAGTCTATCTTCATCCCATGTTCCATCTCTCACCATTTCACACACATTGTGCACTGTCTCATCAACAAATCAATCAGGAGGTGTTACAAAATATCGTGCACCTAGCCTTGTCCAATTATCAAACCAAAATAATGAGGATCCCGTATTTGGTTGCCATAAGATTTGGTGCTCAATCAAATCTCTACATTCGAGCATTTTTCTCCAAATATGTGAACCACGTCTCCATGGTACTACAATGGCATTCATCTTTTTGTAATATTTTTGTCTTACAAAGGAGTTCCACAAAGTAGGTTTAGTCCGAAAATTCCATCAAAGTTTGCAAAATAAAGCTTTGGATACATCATGTAGCAACCTAAATCCTACTCCCCCCTCTTTAACTAGAAGACATAAATTACTCCAAGAAGACCAATGCCTTTTCTTTCCTCCCACCGAGCTACTTCAAAATAATTGAGCAAACATCTTGTGAAGCTTTTCAATCACATTCTTGGGAGGATTTACAGCTGAAAGCAAGTGGATTGGCATGGTTTGGAGAACATGGAAGATTAACACTGCCCGGCCTCCTATAGATAATATCTTACCCTTCCAAGCTTGAAGTTTATTCAGAACTTTGTTTATAAGACCTTGACTTTGGGCATCCAAGATATGTGAATGGAAATTCCTGTTTGCCACTGCTAGTACTTCTTTGCACTTTCTCCACTACCTCCAAACTAGCTAAATGGTACATATAAATTGCCGATTTATCCTTATTTATGAGCTGCTCAGATGCAGCTTCATATGCATATAAGACCTCCATTATGAGCTGCAAGGAAATAGCATCAGAGGAAGAGAAAATAATTGTGTCATCCACATAGGCTAGGTGATTGATTTTGGGACTCCACTTGGGCAATCCAAAGCCACAAAAGTAAAGATTCATATGCAAAGCATTCAATCCTCTAGACAATGCCTCCGCTGCCAAAATAAATAAAGTAGGAGACAAAGGATCTTCTTGTTTCACCCCTATGGAAGATTTGAAGAATCCATATGGCTGGCCATTGAATAACACAAAGTACCAATTGTTTGACACAAGCTCATAGATCAAGCCAATAAACCTCTCACAGAATCCCATCTTTCTTAGCACCTTGGTTAAAAATAACCAAGATAATCTATCATATGCTTTCATCATATCCAATTTCATCACAACATTAGGACCTACCTTAGTTCGAAGTCTAATGTCTGTGATGATTTCCTGAGTTAGAAGCACATTCTTAATAATACTCCTCCCTTTAACAAATCCAGTATGTTCATCAGAGATCAAAATAGGTAGGAGATCAACCATCCTTTTATGAATAACCCTCGAGAACACCTTATTGATAAAATTACTAAGACTTATGGGTCGCATATCTAAAAATGTATTTACTTCCTTCTTCTTTGGTAAGAGCACCAAATTCGTATGAGTGATGAATATGGACAGTTCTTGGCCATTGAAAAAAACTCTTACCATGTCAAGTACATCATCTCCAATTGTATCCCAGCATTCTTGAAATAAAGAACTATTGGAACCATCGGGCCCTCCTGCATTATCACCATTGAGACAAAAAATAGCATGTTTTTAACCTCATCTTTGGTTGGTTGTCTCATTAACTCGTCATTCTGCCTCGTATTCAACATATTGGGGATGTGATCAAGTATACCAAAAGCTGTTGGAACACTGTCCTTGTGGAACTGGGCTTCAAAATATCTTACTGCTTCCTCAGCCATAATTGCATCTCCTTCAATCCATTGTCCTTGACTATCTTGAATTCTATTAACTTGTAACCTCTTTCTTCGTCTATTGACTTGGGCATGAAAAAATTTTATGTTGTGATCCCCATCCTGAAACCAACTCATCCTAGCTTTTTGCCTCCAGAATTCCTCCTCTAGTGCAAGATATCTAATAAATTCAGCTTGTACCTTCAAAAGACGTTCTCTATTGTGTGGAGTAGGATTCAATTCAAACTGAGTTTCATGTGCAATGGCTAACTCCTCAAGACTGTCTACCTTCTAAAAAATGTTGCCATATGTTGCTTTGCTCCAAACTGATAAAGCTCTCTTTAATTTTTTCAGCTTATGGTTAAACATATGAAAAGAATTCCCACTGAAATCAGCCTTCCAGTTCCCTCCAACAACATCCTGAAAAGTTTCATGCTTTAGACAAAACTTCAAGAATCTAAATAATTTTTTAATTGGTGATGCATTTGGATCACACGATATGAACAGATGGCAATGATTTGAGCCCGTTTTAGATAGATGAGTGATCTCTAATCCAGGCCACATTTGCTCGAACTCCAAATTGGCTAAACATCTATCAAGTCTCTTAAAAATACAATCATCATCAGTCCTACCATTCCACCAAGTGCATATACTTCCCTTGAAACCCAAATCATTTAGATTACAAGTATTTATACAATGTCTGAAATCCTTTACTTCATTCATTGATACATGCCGACCTCCAAATTTTTCCTCTTCATCAACAATCATATTAAAGTCTCCCCCAACAAACCAAGGAACAGTCATTTCACTAGCTAGTGCATACATCGTATCCCATAGCTCAATCTTCTCAGTTGCATCACACTTTGCATACACTAAAGTTATAATGAATTCCTTTTGAGACTGGGCATTAATTAATCTTAGTGAAAGATGTTGTTCTATGTCAAATAAAATATCAACTTCATAATCTTCTTCGACAAAGGCCCATACCTTGTTTGATACATTAACAAAAGCATGATGCATTCCCAACTGTCTCCTGTATGTTTCTAATTTGTTTGCATTTTGCATTGGCTCCATCACCCCAATAAAGTAAAATTCATACTGCCTATGCATTGTTACAAGCCTTTCAAAGGCTTTCATTGTGTTTACTGACCTTATATTCCAGATAATGGCATTCGTCATTAATTACTGGATTTAGTAAGGGCCCTTCTTGTTTGTACTCTAGTGCCAGGAACACTAGACATTTCCTTCTGCTTCTTCTTCTTCCCTCGGCCAGCTGATTTAACCTTATCCAACAACCTTGGTGATAAATCTCCTTGTTTTGCTACATTCTTGAAGTTTTGAACTGTTGATTTTGCATCAAGGTCCTTACTTCCTCTTTCACATTGCTCATCCTCCTACATTCCATCAGTCTGTTGCACCAGTTGATTCTGTATAGGCTTAGGTATCAATAACTTGTTCAAATTTTCCTTGGCCACCTTCAAAGGTTGGTTGTTAGGAGAGCTAGCTACCATTGTTAAATAACACATCTTTTTAAATATAGGGTTATCAATAAATCATTGTTAACTAATACATAATTATCACTCCATAACTCTCTCCGTTCACTTTTACTTGTTCATTATACCAAAAATATATTTTCACTTTTACTTGTCCACTATACTAAATCAAGAGAAAGACAGTCTTTTTTTTCCTGTTTTACCATGTCATTATGTATAGGATAAAATATGTTCATATTAAATGCTCACATAATAAAATGACACGTGGGGCCAAAGGCAGATGGAAGGCAAGGCAAATGGCAATCAGGTCCGAAGGCAGCAATCCTGTTTGTTCCCGAAGGGAATGATACTCATAAAGACAAAATAAATACCTATCAACCCGATAGCATTTAATGAAAATATTCTATAGCATTAAATACGTAGTCCGTTACAAGGCATACAGTATTCATTGCCTACCGTTACATATTCTTCAATGGCCCCCATAATTGTCATTTAAGAAGGGCTTGATCCTAGGAACAACTATAAATAGTGAGCTCAACAGCCATTGTAAAGGGAGGAATTATATGATAAGCTTATGCTATATACTATTAAAAGCTCAATAATATTTCATCTTCTTGCTTATTAATATCGTTACTATTGTCTTCGGAAGATCTGCTCCCGAAACCAGGATTTCTACTATCTTATCTCGATTTCAACACTATGTCTCACATTTCTTTTTAACTTAATTATCATTTTGGGATCAAATAAATTAACTTGTCTATAAACCATGTATAAATTAAACTGTATCGTTTATGGGTAACCAGTTTGGCGTCCACCGTGGAGTTTTGATAGTTGTGTAATTGAGTTGATCCTTGCATCTATTGCTAACCTGTTTGATTCCTTGTTCTTAACAAAAATTATAAAAAATGGCAGATAACGATGTCAACAGCGCACACAATGTTGAGGCCCAAAGAAATCAGCCTCAGCACGAAGATTCGATCAGTGATATCCGCAATGAAGGGGATGAGGCCATGCCGGTTCATGGCGGGCAATATCCACGACATGTTCGAGAGGAAACTCCTGATGATGCTGAAGACGAGCACGCCACTAAAATAGTAAGGATCCTGATGGAGCAACAGAAGGACATTATGGGCCATCTCTCACGACAGGATCAGGTCATGACGGAGTTGAGGGGGGCGTTATCGAGTCTTTCCAACAACACGAATGGACGAGGTCCAGTTCCTCCCGGTGCTCTCGCAGACTAAACAACACAGAGGGTCGACAATAACACCCCGAGGGGTGAAGTCAGCTTCGACAGGGCCAGGGGGAACGTTAGCTGATCGGATAACAACAATGAGAATAATCCCTTTAAAACTGAATTTATGCGGTTTATGAGGGAAATAAACAACCGAATGGATCAAATTCTGGGTGCACCACCAGTGTTAAAAGGTCCGGACTCAAAGAAATACACCCAGTTATCGTTCAAACCAAGAGCGGCACCAGAATTGATCCGAAAGCGGTTAAAAATGCAGACGTGCCAAAGTATGATGGGACTTCGGATCTTCAGGAGCACATCACCATCTATACAATGGCGGTGAAGGGGAACAATTTAGCTCCGCACGAGATTTAGTCAGTCGTACCGAAGAAATTCGGGGAGACCCTCACGAAGGGGGCCCTGACATGGTATTTGCTCTTACCCAAACACTCAATAGATTCCTTCGAGATGCTCGTGGATTCTTTTATTAAAGCCCATGCCGGGGCCAAAAAGGTATAGGCCCAAAAGTCCGACATATTTAGGATTGCACAAGGAGATTCCAAATTGTTGTGGGAGTTCGTGACCATATTCTAGAAAGAAAGGATGCTGCTACCGGTCGTACCAGACGAATGGGCAGCTGAAGCGTTTACTAACGGACTGAACCCGAGAAGTTCCGACGCTTCTTAAAAATTGAAAGAAAGTCTGCTCGAGTTTCAGGAAACAACATGGGAGGATGTTCACAACTGGTACGAGTCAAAGATAAGAATTGAGGATGATCAGATCGGTTTCCCGACATCAACCAAGGGTTGGGACCGCGAGAAGAATAAGGAGAAATCAAAGGATGATTTTGACACAGATCGACGGTCTTCAAGAGGTCGGTTTTTCCCTATGAAAGGGCCGAAGGACGCAGTAGAGATTTCCGATCGGCGGATAGATTCGCTGCTAATAGGAGAGCTGATCGCGGCCGAAATAACAGATCATTGCAGGAAAAGGAGATATCAGGTTCCCGAGATTATTCCTACCCTAGGCTATCTGAATACAACTTCAACGTCAGCATAGTGGAACTAGTGTCAGCTATGAGAACATTAAGGAAGCATGGTTCCCAAAACCAATGAGATCAGATCCCAGTCAAAGGGATCCTAACTTGTGGTACGAATACCATGGGACCAACGGTCACCGGACTGGGGACTGCAGGCATTTGCGCGAGGGGATGGCAACGTTGCTGAAAAACAACCATCTCAGAGAATTCATAAGCGACCGGGCTAAAAGCAACTGCAACTGCAATTGTGATAATGCGGAACCCTCGAAAGCAGGAGAAGATTCTCCTCGTCTGACAATTAACGTGATATTCGGGGGGAGGGGGGGGGAGGGGCGAGATTAATGGTGTGACATTTTTAGCAGCAAAACGAAGGTGTCAGTTACCTATAGTAAGAGACTCCGAGAAGTCGTTGAGGACGACATTACCTTCAAAGAGGAGGACGTAGATGGACTACTTCTACCGCACAAAATTGCCTTGGTAATCTCTCTTAATGTTTTAGATTTTAAAATTAAAAGAATTTTGGTGGACCTAAGAAGTTCGGCCAATTTTATCCAGTAAAGAGTGCTAGAGCAAGCCAAGCTGACCGGAAGTATCATTCCGGCCACAAAACTCCTTATCGGGTTCAACCCGGCAAGCGTGACGACCCAAGGAGAGATCCTGCTGCCCACGAATGTCGAGTGGGTAATGAAGACGACCCTTTTTGAAGTAGTAGATGGCAATATGTGCTACAATATATCCTAGGGAGACCGCGGTTGCACGAGATGATGATTGTGCCGTCAACATGTCATCAATTACTGAAATTCCCAACTCCCGAGGGAATTTAACAAATATGGGGTGACCAACCGCAGCAAGGGAGATAAACGTAGTCTCAGTTTCCAGTTGCAAAGGGAAGGATCCTGCAACATAGAAATTATAGGAATCGACGCCTGCTCCCGAGCCGAGAGAAGTCAACCAGGGGAGGAGTCGTCGGAATCCTATCAGGTACCAAGATATTTCTAGGTACCAGAAGAAACGGACGCAACATAGTCCACAGGACTAAACCCCGAGCTCAGGTCTGGATTTATCGAATTTCTTAAATTTAATATTAACTGTTTTACATGGTCGCATGCAGATATGACAGGTATCCCGCCAGAAGTGGCCATGCACAAACTAAGCTTAGATCATAACATCCCTCCGATAAGGCAGAAAAAATGTCCTATTGCCAAGGTCAGAAACAAATTCGCCAAAGAAGAGGTAACTCATTTGCTTGATATTAGTTCAATCCAAGAGGTAAAGTATCCTGACTGGCTAGCTAATGTAGTAGTAGTTCCAAAAAAGAATAAAATTTTTTGCATGTGCATAGACTATAAGGATCTTAATAAGGCGTGCCCAAAAGACTCGTTCCCATTGTCGAATATTGATCAAATGATTGATGTGACGACTGAACACGAGTTAATGAGTTTCCACGATGCTTACTTCGGTTAACACCAAATCATAATGAACCTGGGGGATCGGGAAAAAACTTTGTTCATAACGAACTTCGGCACATATTGCTACAATGTGATGCCTTTCGGGCTAAAATGCTAGAGCCACTTATCAGCGGCTCGTAAACAAAATGTTTGAAAAGAAAATAGGGAAAATCATGGAAGTTTACATAGATGATATGTTGGTTAAGTCTTTGAACGCAGGTGACCATCTTAAACACCTGCAAGAAACCTTTGACATCCTAAGGAAGAATATATGAAGCTTAACCCCGAGAAATGTGCATTCGGAGTTAGCTCTGTATGTTCTTGGGATTCCTGGTGTTGCAAAGAGGGATCGAAGTTAATCTCGATTAAATTAAAGCCATCGAAGACATCCCTGACTAGCCATCAAGTGTAAAAGAGGTTCAAAGTTTGACAGCAAGGTTGGCCACTTTAAGCAAGTTCATTTCCCGGTCTTCAGAAAAACGTCATCACTTCTTTTCACTCCTCAAAATGAAGAACAACTTCGAATTGACTCCGGAATGCCACCAGTCTTTGAAGGATTTGAAAATGTATTTATCGAGTCCTTCGTTACTGTCAAAACCAAAAAAAGGCGAACAGATGCTGATTTGCTTAGCGGTCTCAGAGGCAGCAATAAGTGTCGTTTTAGTCCGTGAGGATGAAGGTACACAATCTCTTATCTATTATGTTAGTAACATATAAACAAGGACAGAAACTCGCTACCCTCATCCAAAAAGATTGGCTTTAGCTCTCGTGGTCGCCGCTCGGAAGCTTAGGCCTTATTTTCAATGTCATCTGATAGCCATAGTGACAACATTTCCCCTGCGGAATATCCTTTATAAACCTGAACTTTCAGGTCGGCTGGCCAAGTGGGAAGTCGAAATGAGTGAACTTGACATAGAATATAAACCTAGGACTTCGATTAAGTCACAAGTTTTAGCCGACTTTGTGGCCGATTTCAGTTCGGAACTGTTACCTTTGGCCCCCAAAGAAGCAGTGCTGGTGTTAGAATCGACATAAGGTGTTTGGACCTTATTTATGGATGGAGCTTCCAATGTGAAAGGGTCCGGCTCGGCATGGTGCTAATCACGGCTTCGTGGGAAACCTTGAGGCAGACCGTAAGAATTGTTCCTCTGACTAACAATGAAGCAGAGTATGAAGCTTTGATTGCTGGACTCGAGTTGGCCCAGGGACTGGACTATGAGGTCATAGAAATCAAATGTGATTCCCGATTGGTAGTAAATCAGGTCTACATGATCTTCGAAGCCAAAGAGGAATGCATGCAATAATATGTAGTGAAAGTCCAGGCTCCGCTCGCACAGTTCAGGGAATGGTCAATTATCCACATCCCAAGAGAAGAAAATGTAGAGGCAGACGCAATAGCAAATCTGGGATCGGACTCCGGCACAATCGTGCAGCGTATGCGTTCAGTATTGGATGCAGATGGCTATGACGAAGTAAATGCGACCAATTTGGTCTGGGACTGGAGAAATTAGATCATTGACTATTTTGAGAACGAAAATTTACCTGAAGACCCCAAGGCATCTCGGGCTGCGAACTAAAGAAGCTCGATACAGCTTCAAGGGAGGTCAATTGTATAGAAGATCTTTCCAAGGCCCGTTGGCCCGATGTTTGGGAGCTTCCGAAGCTAATGTGTCATGAGAGAAGTCCACGAAGGGATCTACAGAAATCACTCGGGTGCGGATTCCTTAGTATTAAAGCTAATTAGAGCAGGATACTACTGGCCCCGGATGGAACAAGACGCTAAGCCTTATGTTCAGAAATGCGATAACTGTCAACACCATGTACCGTTGGTACATCAACTGGCGGAGCTACTGCACTCTGTTTTATGGCCCTGGCTATTCATGAAGTGGGGATGGATATAGTCGGTCTGTTACCGCCAGCCCCCGGTAAGGTAAGATTTCTTTTGATTTTAACTGACTATTTTTCTAAGTGGGTTGAAGCAGGTCCTTACAAAAAAATCAACCAGCGCAAAGTGGTAGATTTCTTGTGGGAGAATATAATTTGCAGATTCGGGATACCAAAAGAGATAGCTTGTGACTACGGGCTATAATTTATAGGCGCAAAGGTCACAAATTCTTTGAAGATTTGAATATCAAAAGGATCACATCATCACCCTATCACCCTGAGCGCAAACGGTCAAGCAGAATCAACAGACAAGGTGATTATCCAAAATCTCAAAAAGAGATTGGAAACAGCCAAAGACAAATGGGCCGCAGAACTACCAGGAGAACTATGGGCGTACTGTACAACGAATAATTAAGCACGGGGGATACCCCTTTCTCTCTTGTAAACGGAGCAGAAGCCTTGATCCATGTGGAAGTAGGGGAACCTACCTTGAGATATTTTCAAGCAGACGAAAAAGCAAACAATGAAGCATTATTGGTCAAATTGGAGCTGCTCGACGAAGCAGGGACTTGGCGCATATAAGGATGGCAGCCGAAAAACAGAGAATGGAAAGATATTATAATGGAAGAGCCAACCTCCGTTTTGGTTTTAAGGAAAGTAACTCAGAATACCCGGGAGCTCAACGCAGGAAAGCTAGGTCCGACGCGGGAAGGCCCCTACCGAGTTTCAGCTTTCACCGGGAAAGAGTCAAACGAATTGGAAAATCAAGACGGAGTAAAGTTGTCGAGCAACTAAAAAGCGGCACACCTCAAAAGGTAATATTGTTAACGAGCATCGCCCATGAGGTGTGGAGGAAGTGGCTTCATCTCCAACACCGGTGGCTCCTCAATTGATGGTTTGGTTGGCGGAGTTTTGCGATTCTCAAGATCCAAAGATAGCTTCCTAGGCTCATAAGAATATGAACCCATACCATGCAATGCATTCACGCACTCCACTCTACCGGCATCATCATTGACATCCATGTTAAGAAGCACGGTTTCAAGAGGATCTTCAACATTAATCAAGGCACTTGTGTCATCCACTATCACTGCTGTGACTATGTCCACAAATGAACACACCTCCGTGCTATTGGGTTGTCTCATTGATTTGCACACATGAAATACGACCTTCTCATCACCCACACGGAATGTTAACTCACCAGCTTCAACATCAACCAAAGCCTTCCCTGTAGCTAGGAAAGTTCTTCCAAGAATGATTGGTACCTCAAAATCCACTTCGCAGTCCAATATGACAAAGTCGGCCGGCAATATGAATTTGTCCACCCGGACAAGCACATCGTCAATTATACCTAAAGGCCTCTTCATCGACCGGTCCGCCATTTGAAGTCTCATCGAGGTTGGCCTAGGTTTCCCAATTCCCAAAGTCTTGAAGACTGAGTACGACATCAAATTAATGCTAGCCCCCAAGTCACATAGGGCCTTAGCAAACTCCGCACTCCCGATGGTGCAAAGGGTCTTCTAGTTTCGGGGCCATAGAATGCACAATCGCACTAACTTGGTGCGTCATCTTTATTGTTTCACACTCCATAGAACGCTTATTGGTGACTAAATCCTTCATAAACTTTGTGTAACCAGGCATTTGTTCGAGGGCCTCCACTAAAGGAACATTGATTGTGAGGCTTTTCATCATGTCTATGAATTTCTTGAACTGATTGTCATTCTTTTGCTTTGCTAACCGCTGAGGATATGGTGGAGGTGGTCTAGGCAAGGGTGCCTTGGCCTTGGGCACCGCCAGCTCGGGTATATCAATAATGTGTTCCCTAGATGGGTTCACGGCATCTTGAGTCTCTACCCCGGCCTCATCATCAATATCAATCCCCACATCATTTGTCACTATTGGTTCAACCACATTGTCAACATTCAAAGGCACATCATCGTCATGCGACTCAACTTCATCATTCACAACCCGATTCTCATCCGAGGCATGCACATCACCGCCTCTTCCACTCCTAGTTGTAACTGCCATCACATGATTGTTACCCCCCTTTGGGTTCACTACCGTGTCACTTGGTAGCGCACCTTTAGGTCGGGTATTTAAAGCTTGAGAAATTTGTCCTATTTGCACCTCTAGGTTCCGGATGGATGTGTTATGTGAAGCCAATTGTGCGTCAGAATCTTGGTTCTTTTTCATCATCTGCTCGAACATCATCTCTATCTGTCCCATATCACTCCCGGAAGAACTAGGCCCTTGCGACTGAAAGGGGGGTGGATTGTTTGGTTGTTGGAACATGGGGGGCCTTTGAAAGCCTTGCCCCCTACCACCATTATTCCACCCTCCTTGATTGCTATTGTTGTTGCTCCAATTGTTGTTGTTCCCGTTCCAATTGCCTTAATTGTTCCCTTGACTACCCAAATTGTTGTTCTGATTGTTATTGTTCCAATTGTTACCACCTTGTTGTTGATTATTGTTATTCCAATTTCCGCCACCTTGCTGATTGCCCCAATTGCCTTGGGGGCGCCATTGTTGATTCCCTTGATTTCCTCTATTTCCTTGGTAGTTATTGACATATTGGCATTCCTCACTTTGATCATCATAACACTCGTTTGAATAACCACCACCATCATTGTTGTTGTCAAACTGCTCACAATTACCTTGTTGTTGTTGCTGTCCCCTTTGCCTCCTTTTCAACATAGACACATTCTCCATTGCATTGACTTGGCGCGGGCTTTGAACATGTTGCAATTGCGCCTTCGTCAATTGATTCATTGTTGTTATAAGTTCGGCAATAGCTTGGCCATGGTCATTCAATTCCTTGTGCAAATGGATGATCGTGGGGTCACCTTGGGGCACATTTGCTCGGCTTTGCCATGCCGAAGAAGTGTCGGCCATTTCATCAAGTACATCACATGCCTCTTGGTAAGAAAGTTTCATAAAGTTCCCACCGGCCAATTGGTTCACAATGCACTGATTCATGGTGTTGATGCCCCTATAGAAAGTCTGCTGGATCATCGCCTCAGTCATGTCGTTGTTAGGGCACTCCTTCACCATTGTTCTATATCGTTCCCAGATCTTGTGCAATGGTTCCGTTGGCATTTGCTTGAAAGCTAGAATTTCGTCCCGAAGAGCCGCCATATGACTTGGAGAAAAGAATTTGGCAATAAATTTGTCCGCCAATTCATCCCATGTGGTGATAGAATGATTGGGTAGCCTTTCTAACCAGTCCAACGCTTTGCCCCGACGAGAAAACGGGAAAAGCCTCTATCTCAACGCATCCTCTGACACGTTTGTTTGTTTGCTGCCCCAGCAAGTATCTACGAACCCCTTCAAGTGCTTGTATGCATTTTGATCGGAGGCGCCCGTAAAATACCCCCTTTGCTCGAGCAAGGCCAACATAACATTTGTGATTTGAAAGTTCCCCGCCCGGATTCGGGGAGGAACAATGGCACTCGCGTACCCTTGATTTGGAAGAACTCTTGGGACTGCTCTTAGCGGTGGCGGAGGAGGGTCTGGAATAGGATGTCATTTGCGTTGGCCGGACGGCCTCTACGTGGAACTTGAGGTGGTATAACCTCTTCGGGCTCAAGATTATCTACCTCCTCCCCCGCATTCACGCTGCCAAGAGGGTCGTTTGCATTGAGAGTCATAGTACCTGATTGATCGACTCAAACAGAATTAGTAAATAAGAAGGGAAGAGAAGCAAAACACAAAACTAACTAAACCGATAGTCAACACCGTAAGCTCCCCGGTAACGGCGCCAAAAAGTGATCGCGGCCGTCTCAACACTACACAATGGTAGGAAGAGCGGGTAGCAACAGCTTTTACCCGAATAGTGGTTCGGGATCGAATTTCCACAGGGAGCTTGGAATGGAGTTGTATTGCCTGTTTAGCCTAGAATTGCGTTTGTACTTCTAATTGCACTCCTAACATTTTTGGGGGTTTTTATATTTAAAACTTCTATTGTAATCTAAGGATTAAAGCTAAATTATGCTAGGAGAATATTGCTAAGTTGTGCTTAATATAGGAAAAAGGCACTAGGGTCGTGACACTACCTAGGTGGCTAGCTAACGGGTAGAAGCTACTAAGGGGAGATTGATAAATCTGGGTTTATTGCTATAACCGTTGCACAATTGCACTCATTCTCACACCTCTCGGTAGAGAGAACGATTTTTGCCCAATTGACTCTCTCGAGACCAATTAGGTAGGCCAATTAGACCGAGCAACTAGGGCTCAAGTAGGGTAGTTACTCTTTCGAGGTTTAACCCGTTAATTGGGACTACCATTCTCATGGGTCCATCCCAATTCCTTGTTAGGTCAACTTTTAGGGTCATATGACTCTCTTTCTCAAGAAGAGTTAGACCCACTAAGCTTGAATTCATGTTTGCAACCATAAATTCTAGATTGAAACACAAAATTAACCCAAATAACAAATACCCAATCTCAATCTCACCCTAGAATGCAACACCCATTGACTACCCATACTAGGGTTGAGCCACAACCCTAGCTAATGGGTTTAGCTAGACATAATTAAAGAAGAAACAGTAGAAATAGATGATGAAAATAACATAATGATTGATTACTAATTAGAAATTATGATATTGAAGAGGAAAATTACCAAAATAGGCTACAGAATACTTCTCACGAGCGCAGCTCTTGTTCAAAATCTAAAACTTGACCTAAAAATGGTAAAAAGATCTATTTATACCGAACTGGAAAATCTCGACAAAAATACCCCTGCGGGGTCAGCGCGGACCGCGCAAAAAGGTCGCGCGGCCGCGTAGGCACTTTAACTCTCAAATCTCATCTCTGAAGTTGGGGGGCCGCGGACCGCGCAGAAATGTCGCGCGGCCGCGGCGGAGGGTCGGCGTGGACCGCGCAGGAATGGGGCGCGGCCGCATAGCTTGACTTGGTCAAATCTCCATGTCTCTGAATCTCTTTCACGCAGACCGCACTGATATGCAGCGCGACCGCGTGGGACTTAAGCCTGCACTGGTAGTTCTCTGGACTTCCCTTGCACGGACCGCGCAGAAATGGAGCGCGGCCGCGAGGCTTGCACCTCAATTCACCCCTCTCTGAATCTCCTAGCGCGGCCGCGTGGCATATCAGTGCGGTCCGCGCTAGGTCTTCCTGTTCCTCAACTTCACTTGTTCTTGACACTTGGCAAGTTTCACTCCGTTTCGAGCCGATCTTTGACATTTGTCACCTTTTCGCTCAAACCTGCAATCAAGCACAACTTGTAAGCCTTTTGGGATTATTTTGTGGCGATTTGTAACAAAAGCAATAGCAAGTAAGGGGTATAATCATGGTAAAATCCTAGCTTATCACTGCCATTGATCAAATCCTGAAAGAAAGACAAGTGATGGCGAAGGTGATGAAGGAAAACTTAGAAAAGGCTCAAAACAGGATGAAACTTTATGCTGACAAAAGAAGAACTCAAAGAGAATTTGCATAAGGTGATTGGGTATATCTGAAGTTACAACCATACAGGCAATCATCAGTGGTTGTGACGAAGAGTCTGAAGCTAGCTTCTAAATTCTATGGATCTTATCAGATCATTAAGAAGATTGGTCCTGTTGCTTACAAGCTGGAATTGCCTCCTACAGCAAAAATACACCTTTGTTTCACATATCTCAACTTAAGAAGAAGGCTGGGAAGCAAGTTTTTCCCTCTATTGATCCTTCAATTTGCTCCCCTGAAGGACAGCCTCTTGTTGAACCTGTTGCTGTGCTATAGAAGAATGGTGAAGAAAGGAAACTGACCTGCTACTCAGATACTAGTGCAATGAGCTAATTTGTTACCAGAAGAAGACACTTGGGAATATTACAATTTCATCTAGTCTCAATTCCCAAACTTTAAAGATGAACCTTGAGGGCAAGGTTCTCAAGGAGGATGGATTGTCAAGAATTCTGTTAAGTTTTATTTAGTCCATGTTATATTTTAGTGGTAGTTTACATTATGTCAATTAGGTCCCTTAATTTAGATTATCTTTCCAATTAAGTCCATATGTATGTTATCAAAACTTAGATAGGTGTCAGTCTTAGAATTCGTATAGGGAATCCAATGTCAGATTATTTTTATGTACGCAGAGTCTGTACTGTGGAGTCTTACCTTTTATAAAATTATCATTTCTTTTTATCCTTTCTCTCTCTTCTCTCTCTTTCTCTTTCTCTCTTCTCAACTTTAGTAAAAGAGCTCTATTACAAGAGAGATTAGTTTCTCAATAACTAGCAAAGATTACACAATTCCGTTGAAATCAAGAAAATACTATCAAATTGGATATGTTTTCTTGATAAAAGTACTATTACTTTTTTTTGTGTGTGTGGTAATAATCATTACGTTTCACGATCCTAAAGGGTGAATTAAATTGTTTATATAAGCAGTTTACGATCTATTCCTGAAAATCCTTAATTACATTAACTTCTATAAACTTTCACTTTATGGTCATTTGTTCTAATATCTTTTAGTGAGTGCTTAACCCAAAAAGGTATTACTAATACCTCACATTGTACAAGAGCTTGGTAATAATTATTTACGGAATATCATTATCTGGGCAGGGTATGATACATTGGTCTATGCATAAATTAACTGGTCGATCACCGTTATATTACTCAGATTTTTTGACAATCACATCCCTCTTGTGGAATTCCCCCATAAGTCATAGTTTTAATTAGTCATAGATGATTTGACTTCACCAACATACACTTACACACGCATAATTTATATTTATACTATATTAAAAGCACGAAGGCCCTTAGCGAAATATCGTTCGCCTATTTTATCCTTTAAAAATAGAGTTCATACTAGACAATATAGTCATTTAATTATTTTTCTAATATATAGGACTTCTAGATTAACTAAAATTTTGCCTATTAAATCTTTCCTTATTTAAACTATAATGTAGGAAATTAAATCCTAATATTTAGGACATCAAAGTTAATTAAATTTTACCTTTTATATATTTTAACAAATAGCTAATTCGAGAAGATTAAGAATCTTCCCAGCAAAAATAGAATGGTTTAGTAAGAGAAAAAAATGACTTAGATTTCAACTAGAATTAATCATAAAAGTCTAGAATTTTAAACGTGACAACCTAATTGAGTGCAACTTACATTTTTCTTTAACGTTAAAGTCCTTTTCATTTGTTTCTTTTCCTTTTGTTAATTTACAAACGAAAGGCCATAATTTTATACTTGCAAATTGCAACAAATATTAATTTAACATTTTAATTATAAATACGAATAGATTTCATATTTTAAATACATGAATTAATAATTAAATGTGATTCAACCAATAACATTTATGTATCTAATAAAATAATAATAAAAATATAATCGCAACTTTTTTTACTACGATCGAGTTAGGTTTTTAACCTCTAAATATTTTAAAATTTATATGCACTTAATTAATAAGTTATAATAATTATATTTAGCTACAAGCTATGTAATGAGTGAAAAGGGATACATATGCAAAATATATTTTTAAAAATCTATCTATTTACACTATTATAAAAGCATGAAACTCTAACGTATTATGATTTTCACGTCAAACCCCAAACCCTATGTCAGTTAGCTGATCATGTTTGTATTTTCTATGATGAACTTACGAACATTTGTTTTCCAACATCAAAACTCTTAAATCTTCAAGAGTTATGCGTTTTTGCTACAACTAAAAAGGGAGTATGAAAAAAAGGAAGTGTGATAATTTCAATAAAAAGGGAGTATGAAAAAAAGGAAGTGTGATAATTTGTGAAATTGAAGTAATGAAATTATAAAACTTGACAAAATTAAAGTCGAACATATTGATTGAGGACTTTTATGGGCATATTTTCTTCCTTTATTGTATTAGCTAAAGAAGATCAATGATCATCATTTTCAGGAGCTTATACCTTTTATTTTAACTTTTATTTTTAGAATTAACTCAAATATATTTTTAATATAATATTTATGTAAGTTATAAAAAATTTATATCCATTGAGATCAGATACACGCGCAACATGCGTATCCAAAGACTAGTAAAATTAAGGTTGAATACATACCCCTCAAACCTACCAAAAAGTTTGGGGGCCGTATCTTATTTTATTTTATTCTTAAAAAAATCTAAGACAATATTGGAGGTGCCACCTCCAATTACTCGGGAATTAGATCAGATAAAAACCTACTCGTACCTTATCTTTACACTTTTATCACTTCCTTTGTTGGCCCCATTCAAATCTTCCAAAACCCAATATATACTCTTCATTCTTCAATTCCTGCTTTAGCATTCTCTTCTTCTTCCAAAACCTCTCACTTCCAAGTCTTTTTCCCTTTTCTTCATTCTTTACAAATACAACAGAAAAAATCCATGGACAAGACAGAAAGAGAAGCTCTTGAATTCATGAACGTGGAGAGCTTCTCCCAGCTAACTCCCTTTATCCGACCACCACCACCACCACCACCTGTTAAAGAAAAGCCCATTCGGCTTTTCGGCAAAGAATTTGGCGGTGGTAGTAATGCTACGACCACCACCGACATGTCCGAATCCATTGACAGTAACCCTTTTCATGACGAACCTGAAACAAATACTGTGAATCCTGCCAACTATGCTTATAAAGAAAGTCAGAGGAAATATGAATGTCAATATTGTTTTAAAAACTTCCCAACTTCTCAAGCCTTAGGAGGCCATCAAAATGCACACAAGAGAGAACGCCAGGATGCCAAACGAGCTCATCTTCAGTCTGCCTTAGCGCATGGTAAGATAATACTATCGTATCCTCCCTCCTTTTGAGTTTATATATGTTACCCTAATATTTCTAAATTTGAATATAATTTTAAATTAAATTTTTATAGTCACACAAATATAATATTATGTTTAAGATCACAAGTTTCAAAAGTGTTATAGGTAAACAAAAAATGGTATGACAGAAAATATTTCCTACAAAATGTTTTCACAAATACCAAACTATGTTCTCCCTCAAGAATATTGTTTTCCATTAAAAAGGGAAAAATAACCATTCTCCACTTACGTTTTTCTTGATAGTCCATTAGAAATAATTCTTAAATTTTGAGAGTATTGGATAGTGAGAGAAAGTCTTTTCTCTAGAAAATATTTTCAGTCATAACAAACACACGCATAATACTCATATTCATTCAACATGGGATGGTAGTATCGTTATTATATTGTGTTGTTACTTTAAATATAACGTTTATTTCTTATCGACAGAGGCAAGTATATATGGGATAATGAACCATCATCGCCTTGGTGAACCAGCAACTCCTAGTACTACTCGTCATTCAACATGGAACAACATTAACAATAGTACGAGGTTTTATGGAAACCATCATGTCAATAATGTTATTAGTCCTTATTCTCAAACTCCTATAAACAGAAATCCATTGGCATTTTGGCGGATTCCTTCAGCAGTTCATCAGAATTCTTCTTCTAACTTAGGGTTTCCTAATGATGATTTGAAGCCTTTTCCAATGGTTAAAAGCCCTAATTATGATAGCAGATTTGAATATGAACCCAAGGGAGGAGTTCAAGATCATTTGAGTTTAGATTTGCACTTGTAAGGATGGTGTAATCTTAATAATTTCTTTTGAGACAAATGTCTACTTCTTTTTGAGAACTTGTGCTGAAGAATTAGCTTAATAATGTTGTTTTCTCCTTGAATTTAACTATTGATAGTGTAAAGAGTTTTTACACTATTCGTGTAATTTAAACAGTTGCAGCTGATTGTGTGCATCATATATTTTTATTACTTATTCCACCTATTTGGAGAGTTAATTACTTATTTAGTACTCCCTCTGTTCCAATTTATGTGAACATGTTTGACTGTGCACGCAGTTTAAGAAAAAATGAAGATTTTTGGAATTTGTGGTCCTAAATAAATCAAAAAGGGGTCCAGAGTATTAGTGTGGTTGTAAAAGCTTCTTATTAAGGGTAGAATTGGAAGTTTAAGCTAAATTGTTTCCATATTAATCATTCGTTTTGGAACGGACCAAATAGGAAATAGGTTCAAATAAACTGGAACGGAGGAAGTATTCTTTTATTTGATGTAATGACGTAAAAATTCTTTTACTGTACCAACATATATAGAAGCATGAACTGTTCTCTAATTTCTGCTTGTGGATGTGTTGGGTGTGGGCGTGGAGTGTCCGGTGCAAAAACTTTGCCAAAAAGGCCTTAGATGTGAAAAAACTAGGCTACTTATATATTCGTGATATTTATTTTATGTGATACTCTTTTGTTTTTGGTTTGCTCCAGAAAAAATGACATCTTTCTATATTTAAAAGTAATTTAATTTTAAACTTTTCATTTTACTCTTAATGTCCTGATTTTTGAAGTCCTTTTTTCTTTATTATGTACCGTTTTCAGTCAAACGCCTTCACATAAAATGCAACAGATGGAGTTGTATATCGAATTTGCAAACTAATATGAGACTTTAACAGAAAAGTTGTATTCCAAAGGGGGGAAAAAGAGTAGGAAATATTGTTCAGGTTAGGTTTCTCTGCATGAAATGTTACTCCTAGAGTATAATTTTATAGAAAAGAAGACTGATGTTTCTATAGCATCAGATTCAGCGTCTCGTTCGTTGATGAATATTCTTCTTCTCCTCTATCGAAGAGAGAGGGGAGCGCAACTTGTATATATATGCATGTATAGCATTGGGTTAAGGATAATAAATTCATGAAATGACACATACAGAGACTTGGTTTTTTTCAAACATACTCCTAAACTGTCTTCTTTTTCATTAAAATACAAATGCAACCTATAAAAACAACTCTTTAGTCAAGGGCGCGTGAATACGTTTTAGATGTTTCTAATTGCATATACGTTTTAGATGTTTAGTTGCTATATACAGAGGCGGATCCAGAATTTTTACGCGACGGGGCATATTATTTTGTTCAACCAGTGCCCCTTAAAGGCTTTTAGTGTTCAGGGTGTCAACTGCTTTAAATTAACGACTTTCAAAGTATATACGTATATATATACAGAATTTCGGTCGAAATTTACAGGATCCGGTGACCCCTCATCACCCATACACATGGGTCCGCCAAAGGCTATATATATATATACAGATATAGATATAGATATCGGCCGTGACGCTTCCTGTTTAGTACATAATGTTGACTTGAAGTTTGTTTACACAGTACGAAAACCGATTCTAAAGAATGGGACTCCGTCTTAAGCAACTTCTTTATTCAAAACAAAACAAAACTACATGTAATGAACATTATCTATCTATACTATATTAAAAGTAGGAAGGTCTTAAGTTAAAAGTTGAATTACAAAAATATCCTTCAAAATTTACTGTCCATTTTGCCCTTCACGAAAATAAAAATTATCGGCCTCCTACTCAGTTTAAGATACATTAAAGTAAAATAAACCAATACACTGACCAACATGACTCTTCGTTCCTATAAAAAAATTAAGATGAATTTGAGACCCAATTTCAAACGTTAAATTATCAAAATACATTTATGAAATAGATAAACAAATAAATAACTTTAACTTTATTTGACTCTAAAAAATTAATTAAATTATGAAAAGACACAACTATAAGTAAAAGACACTATTCAAATAAGTTATTTAAAGATATAATATTAAACTACATTCGTATATTCTTAAAAAATCATTTATGAAAGGACACAAGCATAAGCAAAGAGACACTCTTGAAATCAATTGTTTCAAAATTAATCCATGCCTTTATTAAACGTGATGTTGGTTAGGGTAAAAAAAGATGAGAAATTAGAGCATGTAGATGAAAGTACAGAAATACACGTTCCCCTAACTCTCCCAACATATGAAGTTTTTAGGTGGGATTGAATTTAATTTATAACGTAAAGCAAGACATTATACGTTATTTCTTGAGTAGGAAAAAATAGGTACTGATTTTTTCGCATATACATGCAGTTTATAACTTGACACTACAATATCGATTAGGTAGTGAGAAAATTGCAAGTACCAATGCCAAGAACAATAGGACAGACCCTTGCATCGATTTGTGCTTTGTACATGCAGCTTGTACGTTGATAATTTATGTCTCTCTTCTTTGCTTCATTTTGTGACTTTATTTTCACAAAATAATATCTTCAAGTATCTATCCGCACCATGAATAATATGACATTCTCTTATTCTTTGATTTTATGGCTTTCTTTCGTCATCAAGAATGACTCCCTCTGATTTTTATTTTTGTTTTTTTTGTATCGTTATGAAGGTGCAATTGAAGCATACAAAAAATATTGTTAGAAGTTTGGTGCTACAGGAAAAGGTATATATAGATTTGACTTCATTTCTAATCTACTTCTCTTTTGGAAAATCCTTCATAGCCTTCAATTTCGAAAGTGTTCATAACATAGATACTAATATTAGATAGTTGAGGTGAGAATATTTTTGGTTCATTCATCTCTATGGTTTGGTTTTTCATAAATACGACTTTAATATTCAGTATGATACATCAGTTGTAAAAATATTTAGTTAGAGAAGTTAACTTAGGCATTATATGCTCATAAGCATTTTGGTCAAATGAATGTATTTCGAAACTGCTTCATAAGGTTAAATCTAAGTCCTCTAGCTTTTATTTTAACTTATTCTGCATGGTATCGTTATTAATTAATAAATTTCCAATAATAAGTTTGAAAATACTGATGTAATTGCAACATAACTTATCGAAAACTATTTTATGCATCAATTATTATTTTGTATTTGAGAAACTAAACATGTCGAAGATGGAGGAAATAAAAAGAAGAACAAGAAGCAACGACGATAATTGGATATTAAGAAGATTATATGTCCTCTCAATTTATGTTTTACTACACCATATTTTTACAACGAACTATCAACAATTATTATTACTTACATGAGTTATGTTAGCATTTGTACAATAATCTAGAGTCATATCAGGTAATTAAGCATGGACGAGGTTAGTTCATATGCGTAGAATTACCTTTATAAACTTACTCATACATTTAAATTAATTGTGTAATTACTTCTATTTTTTTGTGTATGTATTAATGTTTATATACTTATTCAATTTACTAACGGGTTAATCAAGAAGGATATGAAAAGTATAGTGAATCATAAATCAGATCACTAGCCTGTTACAATTGGGAAAAAAAATCAAAGAGCCATGAAGAAGAAAGTGGCAATAAAATTGGATTTCTACTTTTTTTACCTAAAGTATTTTACCCTTAGTGATTTATAAAATCCAACTTCTATTAAACCAATTAAAATCCAATGATCTTAAAAAATATTTTATTTGCATGAAATCAATTTGTTGGTACATAATTTAGTAGCATGCATGAAACTATGTGAAAGATTGCTTTTCAGGTTACAAGACGTAGAATATTATATAAAAGCCACCATATTTTTGTTTTCTCCAAAATTTATTTCTTAACAACCACGCAATACATAAGTTAACATAGATGTGCAACGCACGAGGAACTAGTATTATATACATATATGTCCTAACTTTGCCACTAGATCTACCGCCCACTCCCTGTACGTACAAGGATTAGAGGAAGATGTTATGGATAAAGGAAAAGGAGAGTTACAGAAATTGGATACTGGAATTGTCGAAGTAGTTTATGTGTAGGAGAAGACATCAATTTGCTCTTTCAATAACTCAAAAATAGTATGGATACTGAAAACTTGTGGCAATACTTAAGATCACAAGCTTCAAAAATTTTTTATTTCTTTAACTCTCTGTATACAACCAAATTATGTTACGTTACATAAATTAAAATGGAGAGAGTACTAGAAACATGTGATTCTGCTTGAATTGTCCGTTGGACGTTGTCTAACATGATCCTGGACATATCTTTGTGCCTTACATCTTAACTGAGAAAGTCCAAACGATACTATAAATAGAGATACAAAGTGTGTCTGCATGTTAAATTTCTGAAACTAGCATCCCATGAAAGACAACCCTACAAAAAATTATGAAGTGCCAAGTAGTAAGATTTCTTTTTCGCCTCTCTTTCTGTCCTTTCTCTAACAGTGAACGTGGTACTACAATTATTCCCATGAAAATGTAATAAAATTGTCTACATGTGACTTATAGATCACAGTTTCAAGCCATGTACTGTTGATGCTTGTGTCAAGATAGGATGTGCCTAAATTATACCTTCTTGTCTCGAGGTGCGAGTACTCTTCCTCGGATCTTGTGTGAACTTAGGATACATCATGCACGGGACTGTCCTTCTATACTTTTAATTTGTCCAATTCGGTCATGAAGCATTGCAATTACAATAATGTATCTTATGGACCTATGGTTATGTCTTGTCACGACCCAATTCCCACCCGGTCGTGATGGCGCCTCTCGTGAAGACAAGGCCAGCCAACAGAACAATCAACACTGCCTTTAACAATTTCTTAGCATAAACAGGTTTAAATCATAGATACTAATTAATCATAAGTGCGGAAATAAACGTAACATGACGGTGAAAAACCATCCCAAACTCAGCCCGATGATCGGGGTGTCACAAGTCACGAGCTACTACAGAGTTGATGAAAATACTACAAGTCTGGAAACATAGTCTGAAGATGAATAAAGTATGCAGAAGATAAGGAAGAAACGGGGCTGTGGACGTCGACAGGTACCTCGTCTCTCCTAGTCCGCCTGGTCTGGAAGGAAATCAGTGCTCAGGTACGAACTCAGTTGTGCCTGTCTCTGCACACATGGTGCAGGAAGTAATGTGAGTACTCCGACCCAGTGAGTAATAAAAATAAATAACGACTGAGAACATAAAATCCCACAAGGGCACAAATAATGCTATCTCAAGCAGCAATATCAGATAAACAGTAGAAACCAGTGAAATATAGGAAGAAAATCTTTTTGAAAACAGTTAAAAATCAATCATACTCAACCAGTAAGTCAGCCATTGTTACCTGACCGGTCAGCCATTGTTACCTGACCAAACGCGTATTACAGTGCCATTGTTACCACTGGTCAGTCATTGTTACCTGACTGGTCAGTCATTGTTACCTGACCAAACGCGTATAATAGTGTCATTGTTACCACTGTTCAATATTTAATCACTCTAGATGGGTACCCGCGCTCACTGTAGGTGTGCAGACTCTGGAGGGGCTCCTACAGCCCAAGCGCTATCAATAAGGCCTGAAAGCCTGAACAATATCAATACGAGGCCTGAAAGCCTGCTCACAATGCACTCGAGGCCTGAAAGCCTCCTCACCTCACTCATCATGCCCTCACACAAGGCCCTTGGCCTCAACCAGTCCAGAAATAGTCAAAGCCCCTCGGGCATCAGTAAACAATAATACCCAGCTCAACAATAGTTCAAATATCAGTTAAAACTCCAAGTTTGAGTAAAAATATAGCTGAGTTCATGAAAACAGCGTAAATCACATGGACTGAGTTCAAATAGTGAGGGAAAACAGTGATAACAGCTCACAAAGAGTTCAAACAGTCGGCAATAAGCCCAAGTATGGATATGAGCCCAAAACATAGTGAAAACAACAAGTCATAGCTGACACGCAGTAAAATATTATCCGGGCTGGACCAAGTCACAGCCCCCAATAGTAAATGACCCCGCGCTCGTCATTTAACGGGTGTCTCATCTCAACACAGCACCAAGTTGTGCAAATCCGAGGTCTCAAGCCCTCAGAACATCATTTAAAATCATTACTCACCTCTAGCCGGCCAAAAGTCTAGCTCGCTATTCCTTTTCGCCTGAATCGACCTCCTCGTGCGTCGAATCTGATCAAAACCACAAGGAATACATCACAATAGGCTAATGGATCATAACCCAATCGAAAAGACTCGAAAAATATCAAAAATCACAAAGTTGGCAAAACCCGAGCCCCGGGCCCACTTCTCAAAAAATTACGAAATTCACATCACCGGATTCCTCGTCTCGCCACGAGTCCATACATATCAATTTTACCAAAATCGGAGTCCATTTGACCCTCCAAATTCCGTTTCAAAATTACAAATTCTCAAGCCCTAGCTTTACCCCCTTTTGATGAATTTCAACCAATTTCCATGTTAAATTTAGCATAATTTCATGTATTTGGGTCAAGGGACTTACCTCCAATCACACCTAGTCGAAATCCTCCTTCAAATCCGTCCAATAGCTCTCAAGCTCGTGTAAAAATGGTGGAAATAACTTAACCCCCGCGGATGAAAATGATATTATAAAACCCCTTCTGTCTACAGCGATTTTCGCTTATGCGGTCCCGCTTCCGCATATGCGGGACCGCTTCTGCAGCCATTTCCCCGCTTATGCAGTTTCTCACTTAACTTACCACTTCCGCCTTTGCGACATATTCTCCGCTTCTGCGGATTACCAAAGACCGCTTCTGCGGTTATTCACTCGCACCTGCGAACCCGCTGATGCGAAAAGGGGTCCGCTTATATTGAACTCATCAATTCAACACAAGATCGCTTCTGCGCTTTTCCACCCGCTTCTGCGGAACCGCTTCTGCGGTCCATTTCCGCAGAAGCGGAAATACCAGATGACAGAAATCTCAGACCTGAAGCAACTTCCAAAAATTCTCGTTTAACCACTCGAATTCACCCCGAGGCTCCCGGGACCTCAACCAAAAACACCAACACATCCTAACACCTCATTCAAACTTGTTCCAATCGTCAAAACACATCTAACAACGTTAAAACCATTAAATCACATCGGATTCAAGCCTAAGTTTCTTAAAAACTTCCGAATTACGCATTCGATCAAAAACCCAACCAAAACATCTCCGAATGACTTGAAATTTTGCACACACATCCAAAATCACCTAACGGAACTACTGCAACTCTCGGAATTCCATTCCGACCCCCGGATCAAAATCTCACCCACCAACCGGAATTCGCCAAAATACTAACTTCGCCAATTCAAGCCTATTCCACACCGGACCTCCAAAATCACTTCCGATCACGCTCTTGAGTCACAAATCATCCCCCGAAGCTAATCGAATCACCAGAAATCACATCCGAGCCCTCTAACTCAATAGTCAACTTTCGGTTGACTTTTCCAAAACAAGCTTTCCTTAAAGAGACTAAGTGTCTCATTTCCATCTAAAACCAATCCAATTCAACTCGATCACCTCAAATACCGATAATGAAGCATAGAGAAACATAATATGGGGAAAACTGGGAGGTAACTCACGTGACGACGGGCCGGGTCGTCACATCCTCCCCAACTAAAACAAACGCTCGTCCTCGAGCGGGTCAAGAAACATACCTGGAGTCTCAAACAAGTGAGGATATCTGCTCCGCATCTCCCGCTCGGTCTCCCAAGTAGCCTCCTCCACGGACCGACCTCTCCACTG